>NC_057797.1:361980016-362007315 GCF_018294505.1 Triticum aestivum | reverse complement strand
AGGCTTCAAGTGTGTACTTGTTGGTGAAAGTGTTGTCCAATGGGAATTATATTTTGTATTACTCATGCAGCCTACAAAGTCTGTCGCACAGCCTTGTAACTTCTTACCCCATTTCTAAATTTGTACTAGTCCTATCTACCGTATATTGCGCTACTCGTACTACTACCTCCCTCCTGGTTTACTGGTCCCCTTCGTAATTTGTGTCAAATTTTGACCATAAATTTCACTAACTAAATGTTAATGCATGTCACAAAAAATTATATCGTTTTATTCGTATTTGAACATAGTTTCCAATGGAATAACTTTCGGTGACATGCATTGACATTTTTTTAGTTAAACCTATGGTTAAAATGTGACACTAAATATGACTAGTAAGTAGTACCGTAGCAGTACTAGTATACATCGGTCAAATTATTCATCATGTCCTCACATTGAATTGACGTGACAACACGCTGCGCGTGAGGTGACACAAGAATCTCGGCGGCATGTTTGGGTATTGTGGACTTCAGATTTGGAGTACTACCACTTATCTGTCAAAATCTTTCATCATTCACTTAAAACAATCGATTGATCATACATTGAGTACCATATAACTGGAATTAACCGATGCAACTCCAAGAAGGATTGGCCAGTGCTGCCAGCTGGTGTCAAGTTTGATCCCACGGATCAGGAGCTGATCGAGCACCTTCAGGCCAAAGTGAGTGCTGACAGTGCAAGATCTCACCCTTTGATCGATTTGTTCATACCAACCATTCACAGCGAGCACGATATATGCTACACCCATCCAGAGAAACTTCCAGGTAAGACACCGATCGACCGTCTACTTGCACAAAAATATTCCTTTGTTTATAGCTCTATTTTTCTTTTTAGACGCAGACCTAGTGAAGCAATTACAATTTGACAGTTAATAAAAATTGAAACAAGTGACTGCAACATGCCAAAGATGTTATGAAAATGCCAACTACGTACACTAAAACCTGTATTCAACAATACTGCAGGTATCACACTGAGTGGCCTAAGCAAGCATTTCTTCCAGTGCAATTCCAGGGCGTTCAAAAGGGGCATGTGGATGCGTCGCAAGATACTATCGGAGTGTGGCATGCACGCGATGTCGCACAAGACCGGCAATACCTTGCCGGTGATGGTCAATGGCCGGCAGACGGGCAGCAAAAAGGTTCTGGTGCTGCACACCAACAAGAACTTTGACCATTCCCGCAAAAAAAGAACTTCGACAAGCAGAGGACCAACTAGGTGATGCACTAGTACCACCTCGGGGACCTGGAGCAAGAGAAGGAGCGGGAGATGGTCCTCTGCAAGATTTTCTACCGGACGAACACTAGGGCCAGGACTAAAAAGATTACAAATTAGTTTGGTATTGGTACTTGTACTACCTTGTCGTCCGGAAGTTGGTATTGCTGTTAATGATCTTTTGGTATGAACTTGGCATTTGCTTCCAACCATCATACCGAGGGTCGACGTGGATATAAAGCTGAATCATTTGTTTCTAAACGAATTTTCAGGCACTTGATTTTTATTTGATGCCTAGCATAAGCACCTGCCTTTCGAATTCCTAGTTCTCCAAATTTTTCGAAACAAGTGCATGCACTTATTATCACGATGAAAAAACAATATACCTGCTGCATCCTAGTTATCTATCTATACTTGCAGAATTCTCTTGTTTATTGAGCAGGCATATTATTTTTTCAGGTTGAGCAAGTTTCAACTGGGCTGTAGACTGCCCAGGCTTGGTTCTGTTTTTAACAGGCCTAGCCCATGACGACAATGGGGCACAAAGATCCAGCAAATATCTACTGGCCTCTGGCCCTCCAACGTTAGTCGTATTTTGTCTTACAACATCCGCATGCAGTTTTTTTACTGAATCAAACACACAGCCCAGTTCTATTTTCCTCTTGAAACGACATGTCCTACTTTCGTTTTCTAATCTCTACCTATAGTTTTACTAGTTCATATACACGTATCATTATATTGAAAATTCGTAAAGTTCCCTTTTCATATTTACATCCTTATTTTTGTTGTTGCTTTCCCTCCCAGTGCTGATTTTTTTACCACTGGTTTTCCCTTAAACCAACTCAATTGTCCCAGGTCTTGTTTGCTTACAAAACAAAACAATTTTTTGGGCATATAAATAAGTTCTTAAAAAATGTTTATCATTTCGGGATTACAACAGTTCGGACTCCACCTAAATATGCAAAATAAGGTTGAACTTTTTGACCGTGGTCCTAGGCAGAAAATGGGCTATAATAAATTGCATAAGAAATAGCAAATGGGCTGCAAATTATTAAAAAAATAGAAAATGGGCTCTATGTTGTCTGCCACAGATTTGGAAGCTGACTTGTGGGCCTACTAAGTTCATGCGTACACAAGGTTTCTCAAAAAAATGAAACTTAGTCAACAATCAACTCTACTAGCGTCACACTGTTAGATGTCAACTCTAGCGGCAATCGTGCTTCTTCAGTCTCTGATCTTCCTACTCCAGCCGCCCAAACCAGCGCCAGCAGAACTGCCTGTTCCCGCCTCCCATGGCCGACTGTGCTGCCGAGCAGGCCTCACGGCCCCACCATACTCACATCCCTGGCCTGGCTATCCCTCTACTCATGCACACCTCCTGTTATATTTCGGTGACGGCAGCCGAACCGGTCAACCCTCGTACTCCTCACCGCGTGGGCAGCCACTGCCGTGTCTTCCCTAGCTCCGTGTCGTTCCCTTCCTAGGCCTCACCGTCGTCCACCACCCTGGTGCTCTCGGTGCACCGTGGTCAACATGGTCAACGAACAACATCCATCGGACGTGCACTTTACGTGGAGAGGCTGACAGCTAGGTCCACGGCCGCACACAAGGAAATTCCTCCTTATTACAAGAAAAATAAAGATTCCTCCACCTGACATCTGGGACCCACCAGAAGGGCCTCTGTATTTCGCAAAAAGTTGGTCCCCCACTGACAGGTCGGCCACCAGCTATATCTTCGCACGCAAGGAAGTGCCCCCTTATTACGCACAAAAAAATGAATACTCCCCCTGCTAGCTGGGACCCATCATAGTGGGAGGCTGACATGTGGGCCTACTAAGTTGACAGGGACGGAGAGCTTTGTCAACTTAGTCAGTATGAACGATTCTAGCTCCTGTGACCGTACAATGTCCATCCAACGGCCATAGTGCTTCTTCAACCTCTGGTCTTCTTGCTCTAGCCGCCCAAACCTGCGCCGGCGAAACCGCGTGCTCCCGCCTCCCGTGGCCGGCTGTGCTGCCGAGCAGGCCTCATGGCCCCACCATACTCGCATCCCTGGCCTGGCTATCCCTCTACTCACCCACACCTCTTGTTATTTTCCGTCGATGGCAGCCGAACCAGTCAACCCTCGTGCTTCCCACCACGTGGGCAACCACTACCGTGTCTTCCCCGGCTCCGTGTCGTTCCCTTCCTTGGCCTCGTCGTAGTCCACCGCCCCGGTGCTCTCGGCGTGCTGTGATCAACATGGTCAACAAACGACATCCATCGGACGTGGGCTTTACGTGGAGAGGCTGACAGTTGGGTCCACATCCGCACACAAGGAAATGCCTCCTTATTACACGCAAAATAATGATTCCTCCACCTGACATCTGGGACCCACCAGAAGGGCCTCTGTATTTCGTGAAAATAATGTTCCCCCCACTGACAAGTCGGACCCACCAGCCATATCTTTGCACGGAAGGAAGTGCCTCCTTATTATGCAAAAAAATGAATACCCCCTGCTAGCTGGGACCCAGCATAGTGGGAGGATGACATGTGGGCCTACTAAGTTGATGGGGACGGAGGACTTTGTCAACTGAGTAAATATGAACGATTCTAGCTCTAGTGACCATACGATGTCCATCCAACGACCGTAGTGCTTCTTCAACCTCTGGTCTTCTTGCTCCAGCCGCCCAAAGGAGCGCCAGTCGTGCCGCTTGCTCCTGCCTCCCATGGCCGGCTGTGCTGCCGTGGTGGCCTCACCACCCCTACTACTCCCACCGCTGGCCAGGCCCTGCAGTGACGGCAGCCTCACACAACAGCCAAACCAGTGAACCCTCATACTCCTCTCCGCATGGGCATCCACGGTCGCGTCTTCCATGGCTCCGCGTCGTCCCCGTCCTAGGCCTCGCCATCGTCCACCGCCTTGGTGCTCTCAGCGCGGCATGGTCAATGTGGTCAACGACCGACTTCCATTAGAAGAGTACTGTACATGGAGAGGCTGACGGCTGGGTCCACGGCCGCAGCAAGGAAGTGCCTCCTTATTACGCGGAAAATAATGATTCCTCCACTTGACAGTAGGGACCCACTGGATGGGCCACCATATTTCACGAAAAAAACATTTCCCCCTGACTGCTGGGATCCACCAGCTACATCTTCGGACGCAAGGAAGTTCCTGACAGTCGGGACCCACCTGGTCGAAGCGTACATAGCGTTGTCATTCTGGTCACGAACGTTTATGTACATACTGGTCGATGTAGAGGCGCACACGTGTCATAGTAGATGCGCGCATGTAGCATGTACGCGTACGTACAGCGGCCATGGTGCAAGAAAGAAAATACGGCCACGTACGTACGTACGGGCGTGGTCTCGAACGCCTACTCACACATACATACGACCAGGGCTCGTGTACATGGCTGGGTCAGAACGGAGAAGCCGCGCCATCATCATGATCATGGAGAGGCAACCGGCTGGGTCAGAACGGAATGCGTCGTTGTGTTCATCGGGAGCCAACCGACTTGGATGGAACAGCCGATGGAAATGAGGCCTGGCATACCGCAGAATGGAGGAAACGGCCTTGTGTTCGACCGGCCATGGTCGAAATGTGATCCTGTTCATCGGGAGGGGTCTAGTGTACCGCAAAACGGAGGAAACAGACCTCTTACGATGGAAACGGGGTCCTGTTGATCGGGAGGGGTGTGGTGTACCGCAAAACAAAGGAAAGGAAACAGACTTGTGTTGGAGCGCTATGGTCGAAACGGGGGTCCTGTTCATCGGGAGGGGTGTGGCATACCGCAAAGCGAGACTCTATGGGATACTGTTCATCTCCACCATCGACTGCCTCCACGGGCTACTGTTCATCCAGCGTCGACTGCCTCCACAGGCTACTGTTCATCCACCGTCGACCTCCTCCAACCTCCACCTGCGACTGTTCATCCACGGGCTCCTGTTCATCCATCCTCCACCACGCGCTTCTCCACTGCGGCTACTGTTCAACTAGCGCTCTCCACGGGGTCCTGTTCAACCACCCCTCCACAGGCTACTGTTCATCCAGCCCTCCACGGACTACTATTCAACCAACCCTCAAAGGAGTCGTCATGTTCATCCAACCCTTCATAGGGTCCTGTTCATCCACCCCTCCACGGGGTCCTGTTCATCCACCGGCTCGATTGATCAGGGTCCTGTTCATCTAGCGGCAACGGCCTCTACTACCATGGGGTCCTGTTCATCCAACTCCCCATCGGGAACTGTTCATCCACCCCCCATCGGGAACTGTTCATCCACCCCCCCCCCAACAATGCTCACTGTTCATCAAGGGAAGGAGGCTACAGTGTTCAATCAGCTTCAGTTAGCAGCAGTAGCGAAGGAACCACTCGGGTTCAGTTAATAGCAAGGGATCGATCGATCTCTCGGGTTCAGTAACACGTAGCCTGCAGTGCAATTGCTCGGGTTCAGTTAGAGCCCAATGCCTCGCTCGGGTTCTCAGTTAGAGCGCAACGCCTTGCATACATGCACGTACGTATGAGAGAAACATGCATCGCTCGGCCCTGACCACCCACCGTAACCGGGAAGTCCCCCGATATTTTCCTCACCCTCGCTTCTACCACTGTTTTTTCCGTCATGGACGGCCCAAAAAATGTCATGCAGCTGCGTCTCCGGCCTGCCCAGGACAAAAAGCCCATTTACTATCATGATTTTTTGTCATAGAAGTAGGACCCCACCACATCTATGATGATACTAGGTTTTGTCACAATTATCGTCATAGAAGTGTCGTAAGTATGACAGAAAAAAATTTCGGTTCGGCCCAAAATGTCACTAATGTGTCATTTTTGTAGTGAATTATATCACATCATGTCTTGACCTTATCACATCACAACATGCCCTACAAAAACAAGTTAGACGTCCTCTACTTTGTCATTCCAAGTTTTACTTGGCTACTACGAGCTTCTATCAAGAACCGTTCTTACCTATGCATCCAAACCACAATGATTTTTCGTCAAGTGTGCTGTTTTAACCTTCAACAAGGACCGTCCGTAGTCAAACTCGATTCAGCTAAAGTTGGAGAAACAGACACCCGCCAGCCACCTATGTCGAAGCACATTGGTAGAACCAGTCTCATGAACGTGGTCATGTAATGTCGGTCCGGGACGCTTCATCCAACAATACCGCCAAATCAAAGTAAGACGTTGGTGGTAAGCAGTATGACTATTATCGCCCACAACACTTTGTGTTCTACTCGTGCATATAACATCTACGCATAGACCTGGCTCTGATGCCACTGTTGGGGAACGTAGTATTTCAAAAAAATTACATACTATCACGCTAGATCTATCTAGGAGATGCATAGAAACAAGAGGGGAGAATGTGTCCATGTACCCTCGTAGACGGAAAGCGGAAGCGTTTAGTAACGTGATTGATGTAGTCGAATGTCTTTGCGATCCAACCGATCCAAGCACCGAACGTACGGCACCTCCGCATTCAGCACACGTTCAAGTGGATGACGTCCCTCGAACTATTGATCCAGTTTAGGATGAGGGAGAGTTCCATCAGCACGACGGCGTGGCGATGGTGACGATGCAGTTACCGATGCAGGGCTTCGCCTGAGCACTACGATGATATGACCGAGGTGTGTAACTGTGGAGGGGGGCACCGCACACGGCTAAGAAAAATCTTGTAGTGCCTTTGGAGTGCCCCCTGCCCATGTATATAAAGGAGGGAGGGAGAGAGGCCGGCCCTCCTAGGGGCGTGCCAAATGCAGGGAGTCCTACTAGGACTCCCAAGTCCTAGTAGGATTCCCTTTCCTTTTCAGAGTAGGAAAGAAGGAAAGGAGGAAGAGGGAGAAGGAAAGGGGGGGTGCGCCCCCACCCCTTGTCCAATTCGGTTTGGGAAGGGCGGATGCGTGCGCCACCTCGTGGCCCTTCTTCCCTCTCTCCACTAAATCCCAATAAGGCCCATTAACTTCCCCCGACGAATTCCCGTAACTCTCAGGTACTCCAAAAAATACCCAAATATCTCGGAACCTTTCCGATGACTGAATATAGCCTTCCAATATATCGATCTTTACCTCTCGACCATTTCGAGACTCCTCGTCATGTCAGTGATCTCATCCGGGACTCCAAACAAACTTTGGTCATCAAATCACATAACTCATAATATAAATCGTCATCGAACGTTAAGCGTGCTGACCCTACGGGTTCGAGAACTATGTAGACATGACCGAGACACATCTCCGGTCAATAACCAATAGCGGAACTTGGATGCTCCTATTGGCTCCGACATATTCTACGAAGATCTTTATCGGTCAAACCACATAACAACATACGTTATTCCCTTTATCATCGATATGTACTTGCTCAAGATTCGATCGTCGGTATCATCATACCTAGTTCAATCTCGTTACCGACAAGTCTCATTACTCGTTCCGTAATGCATCATCCCGTAACTAACTCATTAGTCATATTGCTTGCAAGGCTTATAGTGATGTGCATTACCGAGAGGGCCTAGAGATACCTCTCCGATACATGGAGTGACAAATCCTAATCTTGACCTATGCCAACTCAACAAACACCATCGGGGATACCCGTAGAGCCTCTTTATAATCATGCAGTTTCGTTGTACGTTTGATAGCACACAAGGTGTTCCTATGGTATTCGGGAGTTGCATAACCTCATAGTCAGAGGAACATGCATAAATCGTGAAGAAAGCAATAGAAAGAAAACTAAACGATCATTATGCTAAGCTAACGGATGGGTCTTGCCCATCACATCATTCTCTAATGATGTGATCCCATTCATCAAATGACAACACATGTCTATGGTCAGGAAACTTAACCATCTTTGATTAACGAGCTAGTCTAGTAGAGGCATACTAGGGACACTCTGTTTTGTCTGTGTATTCACACATGTACTAAGTTTTTGGTTAATACAATTCTAGCATTAATAATAAACATTTATCATGATATGAGGAAATATAAATAACAACTTTATTATTGCCTCTAGGGCATATTTCCTTCAGTCTCCCACTTGCACTAGAGTCAATAATCTAGTTCACATCGTCATGTGATTTAACAGCAATAGCTCACATCTTTATGTGATTAGTTCACATCTCCATGTGATTAACACCCAAAGGGTTTACTAGAGACAATAATCTAGTTCACATTGCTAGGTGATTAACACCCAAAGAGTACTAAGGTGTGATCATGTTTTGCTTGTGAGAGATGTTTAGTCAACGGGTCTGCCACATTCATAGCCATATGTATTTTGCCAATTTTCTTTGTCTACAATGCTCTGCGCGGAGCTACTCTAGCTAATTGCTCCCACTTTCAATATGTATCCAGATTGAGACTCAGAGTCATCCGGATCGGTGTAAAAGCTTGCATCGGCATAACTCTTAATGACAAACTCTTTATCACCTCCATAACCGAGAAATGTCTCCTTAGTCTTCTAAGGATAATTTTGACCGTTGTCTAGTGATCCACTCCTGGATCAATATCGTACCCCCTTGCCAAACTCATGGCAAGGTACACAATAGGTTTCGTACATGGCATAATATACTTTATAGAACCTATGGTTGAGGCATAGGGAATGACTTTCATTCTCTTTCTATTACTGTCGTGGTTGTGTTTTGAGTCTTACTCAACTTTACACCTTGCAATATAGGCAAGAACTCCTTTGACTGTTCCATTATGAACTACTTCAAAATCTTGTCAAGGTATGTACTCACTGAAAAATCTTATCAAGCGTTTTGATCTATCCCTATAGATCTTGATGCCCAATATGTAAGAAGCTTCACCGAGGCCTTTCTTTGAAAAACTCCTTTCAAACACTCCTTTATGCTTTCCAGAAAATTGTACATCATTTCCGATCAATAATATGTTATTCACATATACTTATCAAAAAGGATGTAGTGCTCCCACTCACTTTCTTGTAAATACATGCTTCACAGCAAGTCTGTATAAAACTATATGCTTTGATCAACTCATCAAAGCGTATATTCCAACTCCGAGATGCTTGCACCAGTCCATAGATGGATCGCCGGAGCTTGCACATTTTGTTAGCACCTTTAGGATTGACAAAACCTTCTGGTTGCATCATATACAACTCTTCTTTAATAAATCCATTAAGGAATGCAGTTTTGACATCCATTTGTCAGATTTCAAAAAATGTGGCAATTGCTAACATGATTCGGACAGAATTTAAGCATCGATATGAGTGAGAAAATCTCATCGTATTCAACACCTTGAACTTGTCGAAAACCTTTTTTGACAATTCGAGCTCTGTAGATAGTAACACTACCATCAGTGTCCGTCTTCCTCTTGAAGATCCATTTGTTCTCTATGGCTCGCCGATCATCAGGTAAATCCACCAAAGTCCACACTTTGTTCTTATACATGGACCCTGTCGGTGTCAAAACCGGCGGATCTCGGGTAGGGGGTCCCGAATAGTGCGTCTAAGGCGGATGGTAACAGGAGGCAGGGGACATGATGTTTACCCAGGTTCGGGCCCTCTTGATGGAGGTAATACCCTACATCCTGCTTGATTTTTCTTGATGATATGAGTATTACAAGAGTGGATCTACCACAAGATCGTAGAGGCTAAACCCTAGAAGCAAGCATATGGTATGATTGTATGTTGTCCTACGGACTAAAACCCTCCGGTTTATATAAACACCGGAGGGGGCTAGGGTTACACAAGGGCGGTTACAAGGGAGGAGATATACATATCCGTATTGCCTAGCTTGCCTTCCACGCCAAGTAGAGTCCCATCCGAACACGAGACGAAGTCTTCAATCTTGTATCTTCATAGTCCAACAGTCCGGCCAAAGGATATAGTCTGGCTGTCCGGAGACCCCCTAATGCAGGACTCCCTCAGTAGCGCCTGAACCAGGCTTCAATGACGACGAGTCCAGCGCGCAGTATTGTCTTCGGCATTGCAAGGCGGGTTCCTCCTCCGAATACTCCATGGAAGAGTTTGAACACAAGAATAGTGTCCGGCCCTGAAAAATAAGTTCCACGTACCACTGTAGAGAGAATAATATTTCCACAAATCCAATCTTCTGACACGTTTTGATAGCATGACATCACGCCACGGCCCGGTCATTATTCAAACCATTTTTCTCAACCAGCACCGCACATATCGCGAGGCGGTTTTCTTGACACGTATTATCAAAGCAGAGATCGTGTTCCCCTTATCATGGGATTCTCATCAATACAGACGTGGGTAACCCAACCGTGCCTGTTGGTATGACTCCCAGATCTTAGGCAAGTCCCAAACGGCCACGAGGAGGACGTTGATATTCACCCCTTTTATAACAAGGACAAGACCTTTTCTTTCTCCCTCTCGTGCTCAATCGAATCCTTCCCCCGCCACGAGTTCTAACACCCAAAGCTCAAGTCAGGCGCTTCGGACCTTCAACTATGTCCGGATCCAACCTTCAAGGTCGGTGGATGCCCTCCTCTGTAACAGAGGAGGACATCAAGAAGCTGAGAGAGGCCAGATATCTGACCGCCGAAATTTCACATAGGCTGCCTGCCCGAGGGCAGGTCGTCCCTACTCCTGAACCCACTGAGAGTGTCGTGTTCATCTCCCACTTCCTTTGAGGACTAGGCCTCGCTCTGGATCCCTTTGTCAGGGGTCTTATGTTCTATTATGGGCTGGATTTCCATGATCTAGCCCCGGACTCCCTTCTTCACATCTCGTCATTTATTGTCGTATGTGAGGCCTTCCTCCGCGTTACCCCTCACTTCGGCCTGTGGCTCAAGACCTTCGACGTGAAGCCGAAGATGATCGAGGGGCGGAACGCGGAGTGAGGAGGTGCTTTAATAAGAAAAATCGCTAGTGCTCCATGGCCAGAGGGTTCCTTCCCAGAGGTGTCTGGATTGTGGCAGCGGATGTGGTTTTACATCACAGCTCCCCGAAGTGCCAAGTGGGTAGCCGCCCCCACCTTTCGCTCGGGTCCCCCACCGCAACTGATGTCATGGATCAGGAGGGGGCTGAGTTGGGGCCCAGCAAAGGACGTGCCAATACTGGAGAGCCGTATCCGAGATCTCTTTGAAAGAGATTTCAGTCTGGTTATGGTAATGCAAGTTATGTTAGTTCGTCGAGTCCAGCCTTGCAAACGCCGGCCCCTCCGTATGTGGGAATTCAACCCGGAAGGACCGCGAGCTATTCAGCATTTCCTCGGCATGACGCTCAAAGAGATGTACAAATCATTCTTCGGACCCCAAATAAAGTGTCCAAACGCCTCCGAGGATGTGGGTTTGAGCTGCAACCGTCCTGCTACCCAAGTAAGTATTCCCATGACCGAACCCGCCGTCCTTTTATTTATCATGGCATCATTCTAAAGAGTCGCTCTTTGACCAGGACTGGATAACAAAGGCGAAGATGATCAGGTGTTCGACCTCCCTTCCTGAGGGCTTGGACAATCCGGTGCTGGAAAAGATGCTCGAGCCGGCGCCTTTTCTAGTGCCCTGAAAGGAAGATGAAGGGGGGAATAAAGTGGGTGAAAGCGGGCCTCACTTGCTACTTATTCCAATCGAGGGAATGAGCGCCTCCGCGAGGGAGGATAACCAAGGGGAAGAATCTGACATTCTCTCTCCCCAGGGAAGGAAGAGGACTACCTCTAAAGATCCGGAGACTAAGGTTTCCAAACAGGAGAAGAAATCTTCGTCAGAGGGTCCTGCCTCGGAGGGTATTCTTGCTGCACAATGTTCGCGCGGGGATCAGCCCTCTATAGAGTTGTAAGTAATCGAAAAGTATTTAATAGTGAAAATATCCTACCTTACTTCCGAAGACAATAACCGATGCTTATAAATTGTAGTCCGGATCGTAGCCCTTCTCGGCAAAGTTTGTCTTAGGGGGGTCTCCTTCCGGAGATGATGGAGAGCAAAACGCCTCCTCCTGACACCCCGCCTCCAGAGGCGGGCGACCCTGAAGTGTTGTCGCGGAGGATATCTCCGGATCCACCAAGGCCAGAGGATAACCCCTTGGCTACCCAGAATCCCCAGTATCCAGCTTGTAAGGAGAGCGGCAGCAAGGGTCCGGAACCATACAGTGTGCGGTCAGACGCGCTGAAGGATCTTCTGGGGCAAGCGGCCGTCTCGGGAGCGCATCGTACGCTAATGGGTATGGTAATTGAAAGGATTTCATCCGCTGAAAGCGGTTTGCATGAAGCCTTTATGAGTCTGCTGAAGGGCTTTGAGGTACGTGAAATAGTGTATATTTTTGATAGTACCGCACACATTAGGTGTGCCCTATGGAGATAGTAGCCCCTAAGACTCTGGTTGTCGTCGAGAACGGCGGCAACCCGAGGATCATATTCCAGGGTAATAACCGACTGCCTTTATGTGTAGGTGGCTGAGGCTACGGTGGCTAGCCGAACTGATGGGTTTACCGAGCTAAAGCGGCAACTTGATGCGGCCAATGCCGATATCGTGCTTGTCAACCAGCGGCTTGACGAAGCACAGGGTGAGTGATTTCTCTGGTGATCATCACATAATAAGAGGAGCATGATGCCAGTATCTTTAATATGTTGTGACTACAGATGGAGCTGCCACCGTGGAGACCCTTCGGGCAGAACTGGCCCGAGCCAAGGAGCAAGCAAGGAGTAGTAATGCGGCCACTCTAAAGGCGGCCGGAGAGTTAAGGGCCAAACAGGCCGCGCATTGCGAGAGCAAGGAAAGAATAGCCAAAATGGCTGTAGAATTAAAAGATGCAGCTGACAGTTACCAGCTTCTTGAAGAAGAAAGCCGAGCAAGGGCGACGGACCTGGAGAAGGCCCTGGTAGCTGCCAAGGAAGCACGCTCCAAAATTAGAGCAACGAAGGAGGAGCTGCATCAAGCTGCAGATATCATGTTTGGGAAGTCCTTCTTATTGCAGACTAAATTCGGAGATCCGAAGTATGCTCCTCTTGACCGACTATGGAGTTCTGCGGACGCCTACGTGGATTTGGCTGCAAGTGCTGCTAATGCGGCCGAGTACTTTAAGGATCAGAAATATCACGAAGTGGAGAAGCTGTTCTGGTCACAGTTTCATGCTCCAGTCCGTCCGCTGCTGTTGAATGAGCGAATGGCCGAGTGGGCCGAGCTCCATAGGTTGTCCGGACTTGCCATGAGGTCCATTGTGGATCATCTGTGGCTGGGAGGGCCAAGGCCGAATAGCTACTTTAGTTTAGTGCAATAATTCCTTGGTGCTGTGCCACGCATCGATGCTGTAAAGAGATCGGCATGCATAGAGGGTGAGCGGATGGCCTTTGCTCGTGTTAAGACATACTGGGCGGAGATGGAGGCCACCACTGTTGTGACATAGGGTTCGGCCATAGGCCGAGTGGCTACCGAGCACTACTTTGAAGAAGTTCTTGAAGGCGCTCGTTCAATAGAGGCGCAATGCTCAAAGAATATTATGTTTTAGTAACATGTACTCCCATTGTAGAAACAATGTTTATTGAATTATCAAGGCTGTATTTATACTTTTGCCCGAAAGTATTGTGATGCCTCATGTGCGGCCGTTTATGTATATATGTATATAACCTGAAAGTTTGCAGTCGTCGGCTTCCGCCCCCACGCATATAATGCAGGGGTGTTCGCAGAAAGGCATATCCACACTTGATCCAATGTCTTGGTCCATTAAGGAGGTGATAGCACAACGAACAAGGCAATCGGACTATACTTTAACACTTTCACTTAGCCATAGGAGTTTGACGGTGGGGCTACTATATAGCCCCTGGTACTTCTGCGCTCGTCTGTATACGAGGCGTGTGCGTACCTGAACGGGAAACGTCCCTTTGTTAATGCGGAGGAATCCCGAAGATTCCACTGAGTCATGGAGTGGTTGACCAGTCTCTCGCTATATCATGACAGCTAGTTTTCGGCTTTCTCTACTGTGGTGCTCATCTGGATGAACCAGGGCACAATCGCAGTAGTTCTCCCAGTGCTACGTTAGCCGATATAACAGAATGTAAGGTACCAAAACTTGGGAGCCGGGCAAACCCAACATTTGACCAAAGACATGATTCGGAGCTGATGCATATAGGGCCAAACTCGCGACACCGAACACTCCCTAAGGTGTTTGGTCTTTATAATATATACCGGGCTAAACAATGCCCTCAATAATAAACCCCATGTGTCCAGGTACATGCAATATCCTGACGTGGCCACATACCAATAACGTCAGCATCAGTCTCGGCTGTGTGGAGAATCCGAAGGATGAGAGCAATAAGAGACAGTAAAAAAGGTTTACACAGGGTCTTAATCTAAAAAGAAACCTTTGGGCGGGTCCCTGCTGCACGTATGTGCCTGTGTCTCCGTTGTGCTGTGTCCTGGACGGGTGTAGCACGATTGTTATCTATAAAAGGAAAGAACTTAGGTGAAAGTTCCCATGCCAAAAAAAACAAGAATTGGTTATTATCAATGAACTATCAAAATTTAAGAGAAGTCAAGTTGAGCCGGTCTGGCCCTGATTACACGCAGGAAGCCCCTGGTACCGTCTTTGAGGGTTTGATCATCAAACCAATCTCATGTATATGTGATGGAACGCCGGACTCGTCTAATCGTGTCCGTGGTCTTGACGACCTGCCATTTTTTCTGGTTGGTGAGGCCGTATAGTTCACGACTATTAGAGCTGCCGCATCCTCTTCCATGCGTAAGAAATGTTCGGGATTTCTGCTAACTGTGATGATGCCATGTGGACCGGGCATTTTTAGCTTGAGAAAAGCATAATGTGGTATTGCGTTAAAACGAGCGAAAGTTGTTCTTCCGAGTAGTGCTTGATAACCGCTTCGGAATGGAGCGACGTGGAAAGTTAACCTTTCGCTTCGGAAGTTATCGGGAGAACCGAATACCACCTCTAGCAGTAGAGAGCCCGTACAGCGGGCCTCTTGGCCCAGTATTACTCCCTTGAAGGTATTATTACTTTGGCTTATTTGTGTCGGGTCTATCCCCATTTTGCAGACTGTGTCCTAATATATCAGATTGAGATCACTGCCGCCGTCCATGAGGACTCGTGTAAGATGGTACCCGTTTATTATTGGGTCTAACACCAAGGCCGCCAGTCCTTCGTGTCGGATATTTGTCGCGTGATCCCTACGATCAAAAGTGATCGGGCAGGGCAACCAGGGGTTGATCCTAGGGGTGATGGGCTCTATGGCGCGTGTGTCTCGGAGTGCAGGCTTGCTTCTCCTCTTCGTCACATGGACCACATTTACCGTGTTAACCTCTAGTGGGAACTTTTTCTGTCCTCCGGTGCTTTCCTGGCAAGGTTCATCCTCGTCTTCACTTGGTGTCTCCTCCCCTTTGTGTTCGGCATTTAGCTTACCAGCTTGCTTGAAGACCCAACATTCTCTGTGGGTATGATTTTGTAACGCCCACGATGCGGCTATATCACCCACGTGTCGAAGCACGACTTAGAGGCATAACCGCATTGCAAGCAAGGTCTCAAGTGGGTAATCTTCACACAACCCATGTAATGAATAAGGAAAAGAGGTACATAGTTGGCTTACACTCACCATGTAACACAAATAGCATAAATATCATTACATTCATCCAGATACAATCAAGGTCCGACTACGGAACCAAAATAAAGAATAACCCCAAATGCAACAAAGTCCCTGATCGCCCCAACTGGGCACCACTACTGATTGTCTCGAAAGGAAACATAGTATCGTCCTGAGTCCTCATCGAACTCCCACTTGAGCTCAGTCGAAATCTCCTGGAATGGTATCATCGGTCCCTGCATCTAGTTTTGGAAGTAATCTATGAGTCACGAGGACTCAGTAATCTCACACCCTTGCGATCAAGACTATTTAAGCTTATAGGAAGGGTAAAAGGTATGAGGTGGAGCTGCAGCAAGCACTAGCATATATGGTGGCTAACATACGCAAATGAGAGCGAGAAGAGAAGTCAAAGGCACGGTCGATAAACTATGATCAAGAAGTGATCCTAGAACAACCTACGTCCAAGCAAAACTCGAGACCGTGTTCTCTTCCTGGACTCCGCCGAAAAGAGACCATTACGGCCACACACTATGTTGATTCATTTTAATTAAGTTAAGTTTCGGGTTTTCTACAACCGGACATTAACAAATTCCCATCCGCCCATAACCGCGGGCATGACTTTTGAAAGATCAAATCCCTGCAGGGGGTCCCAACTTAGCCCATCACAAGCTCTCACGGTCAACGAAGGATATTCCTTCTCCCAAGACAATTCGATCAGAATCAGAATCCTGGTTACAAGACATCTCGACAATGGTAAAACTAAACCAGCAAAGCCGCCCGAATGTGCCGACAAATCCCGATAGGAGCTGCTCATATCACGTTCTCAGGTCACACTCAGATGAGCGCTCCGTACAACTAAAACCAAACCTCGAGTTTCCCCGAGGGGGCGCTGCAAAGGGCTCTAGTTTGGACCAACACTCAGAGGAGCACTCGCCCGGGGGTTTAAATAAAGATGACCCTCGGGCTCCGAAAACCCAAGGGAAAAGAGCTAGGTGGAAAATGGTAAAACCAATGTTGGGCATTGCTGGAGGAGTTTTATTCAAGGCGAACTATCAAGGGGTTCCCATTATAACCCAACCGTGTAAGGAACGCAAAATCAAGGAACATAACCCCGGTATGACGGAAACTAGGGAGGCAAGAGTGGAACAAAACACCAGGCATAAGGCTGAGCTTTCCACCCTTTACCAAGTGTATAGATGCATTAAAATAGACAAGATATAATAATGATATCCCAACAATAAACATGTTCCAACAAGGAACAAATTCCAATCTTCACCTGCAACTAGCAACGCTATAAGAGGGGCTGAGCAAAGCAGTAACATAGCCAAACAACGGTTTGCTAGGACAAGGTGGGTTAGAGGTTTGACATGGCAATACGGGAGGCATGATAAGAAAGTGGTAGGTATCATAGCATAGGCATAGCAATAAAGCGAGCATCTAGCAAGCAAAGATAGAAGTGATTTCGAGGGTATGGTCATCTTGCCTGCAAAGTTCTCCGAGTTGACGTTAGCTTGATCCTCGTAAACGTACTCAATGGGCTTCTTGATCACGTACTCGTCTCCCGGCTCTACCCAAAGCAATAACACAAACAAAGGGAGACACAATCAACCACGTGCAATGCACAAGCAACATGATGCAAAACATGGCATGATTTGCGGTATGCGATATGCGATGCATATGCATGCTTCGGAAAGGAAAGATTTAACCTGGCCTCAACTTGGAAAACCAAGAGTGCCACTAGAAAGAGGAGTTCATTTCGGTCGAAATTGATATAAAGATCACCAGAATCGGATGCACGGTTTGCAAATGGCAAGCAAAACAAATATGGCACCGATCTGCGATTAATAGCACGAGACCATCTAAATGCATCAAGAACAACATGCTACAGCACTCTAAGATAGCAACAAAATACATGGCAGGGATCCACTCATGATGCTTGACAAAAGATTAACACTGAGCTACGGCTAATTCACTCAATAGCAGGTTCAAACAAGCATGGCAAAAGTGCAAAAGATATCAGGTTACAGACTTAGTGAAATTAACAACAAGTCAGGAATTTAACATCAGGAAGCAATGTTTAGAGCAAGATAACAACATGGTACAGGAACATATCATGGCAAAGCAAGTAATGGCATGAAGCTACTCAAAGCATACAACAAAAGTCCCTTACTGACCATAAGCCAAAAGGGATCAGAAAATACAATGGCAACCATGTGAACATAGCAACTTTCGTTAACAGATTCAGACTTAGCAGAAAAACTGGAACATGGCAAAACAGGTATTGACTAGGCATGTTTACGAGCTCGATGCACTCACCACAAGGCATTGCATGACAAACTAAGCATACACCCAACAAGTAGACATGGCATAGAAGCTAAAAATGGCAAGAACAACCTCATAGCATGCATAGATCAACTACAACAACCTCGGCAAAAATGCTTAACACGTAAACATTCTGCCAGGAACATTTTATAGCAAAAGTAGAGCTCGATTGAGTCAAGCTAGGGTGCTCCATAATTGCAAACAAATACATGTATGGATAGATCACAACAATATCTACAAAACATCCTTACTGATCATGCTCAAAAGAGGCATGGATCACTCTGTAGCAACATGAATACATGGCATAAAAATATTAACAGAGCAAAGACTTAGAAGATTTCTATGTCCCTAAATTCAGCAAGATTACGAGGGCTACTTTGCATGCTTGTGCTAGTCACCACAGAGATCACAAAAATACATGGCATACACCCCTGTAAAGATGGCATGGCATACTTCAAAACACATGTAGGGCTCAAGTTCATAGGAGGCACACATTAAACATGGCAAAATGACAATTGTGCATTTGCTGATAAGGATCTGAAACTAACATTGTATAGCCCTCTTGCAACAGCATTTAGGGCATCAATATGAACTGAAACAAACATGGTGCAACGATATGAAATGAAGTACTCGTTGAGACGAACAATTTGATATGGTACATGCCCAAAACGGGGCCACGGTTCCAGAGTTATGATGCGATGAAATATGCATAAAAAATACTAAAATGGAGGCAAAAAGTCAACCCTATCCAGATCTAGGGTTTGCACGTGGATCGAGGCGCTCGCCAGAGAGTCGCCGGAATCGTCGGGGAAGAAGAAAGCAGTGGCCGACGGGTGAGGAAGAGGTGGCCGGAGCGGGTCCCGAGCGGCGTGGCGAGGACGGCGGCTCCGGCGCGAGCGCGAGGCAGCGCGGTGGCGGAGGTCGACGGCGGGGCGGCAACCAGGCGAGGAGGTCGACGGCGGCGGTGGGCGACGACGAGCGGAGGCGGGCGGCGCGGTTGTCCGGCGAGGAGGCGTGGCGGTGGCAACGACGTGGAGCGAGCTGGGCGGCGTGCGGCTTCAGGCCGGGGAGGGCCTGCGATGGGCTCCGGCGGGCGGCGCGGTGGGAGGAGGTAGCCAGGCCACGTGTCACGCCCTGGTTGGGCACGGACGGCGGTGGCAAGGCGTCCGGCATGGAGCGGACACGTCTGGCGCGCGGAGAGGAGCGAGGCTAGGGTTTAGGGTGGTTTGGATCCGGAATTTCGGGGAAGGAGTGCCTTTTATAGGTAGAGGGAGCTAGGAGGCTCCAAATTGAGCACGGTTTTTGGCCACGCGATCGTGATTGAACGACCTAGATGATGGAGGGGTCTTAGGTGGGTTTTGGGCCACTTTGGAGGGGTGTTGGGCTGCAACACACACGCGGCCTTTACGGTCCCTCGGTTAACCGTTGGAGTATCGAACAAAGTCCAAATGGCACGAAACTTGACACGCGGTCTACCGGTAGTAAACCAAGGCCGCTTGGCAAGTCTCGGTCCAATCCGAGAACGTTTAACACCCGCACATGAAAAGAGGTAAAAGGGGACACCGGAGGACATAGGAGCGGCGGAATGCAAAAAGGACAACGAGGAAAATGCTCGGATGCATGAGACAAACACGTATGCAAATGCAATGCACATGATGACATGATATGAGATGCATGACAAAGACAAAACAACATGAAGGAAAAAACCCGACAACGAGGAAATATCATAACTTAGTGCCGAAAATGGCAAGAGTTGGAATACAAATATGGTAGGTTACATACGGGGTGTTACAACACTCCACCACTACGAAAGGATCTCGTCCCGAGATCTAGGACTAGAAAAACTCTAGATACTCGGAACGGAGGTGGTCCTCACGTTCCAGGTGGCTTCACGGTCGGAATGATGTGACCACTTGACTTTCAGGAATTTGATAGACTTGTTGCGAGTCTTGCGCTCAGTTTCTTCAAGAATAGCAACGGGGTGCTCATGATAAGACAGGTCTTCTTGGAGATCAATCTCTTCAAAGTTGCAGGTGCGGTCAAGAGTCTTGAAACACTTGCGGAGTTGAGACACGTGAAACATGTCGTGCACGTTTGCAAAGTTGGATGGAAGCTCAAGTTGATAGGCGAGGTCGCCTCTTTTGCCAATGATCTTGAAAGGACCCACGTATCTAGGGGCAAGCTTCCCTTTGATACCGAAGCGATGAGTACCTTTCATTGGAGAGACGCGGAGGTAGACATGGTCTCCGATCTCGAAAGCCAAGTCACGATGTTTGCTATCATAGTAACTCTTCTGGCGCGATTGCACAGCTTTGAGATTTTCACGAAATGACTTTGCACATTTCTTCAGCCTCTGTGATCAAGTCATTTCCACGAAGTTGACGTTCACCAGTCTCTGACCAGTTAAGAGGAGTACGACACTTCCTGCCATAGAGAATCTTGAATGGGGCCTTGCCCGAACTCGCTTGGAAGCTGTTGTTGTAGGAGAACTTGGCATATGGAAGACAATCTTCCCACTTCATACCGAAAGAAATGACACATGCCCTGAGAATATCTTCAAGAATCTGATTGACTCGCTCGACTTGGCCACTGGTTTGGGGATGAAAAGTTGTGCTGAAGCGAATGTTGGTGCCCGTGGCCTTCTGAAAAGAATCCCAAAACTTAGAGGTAAAGATGTTGCCACGATCTGAAGATATCAACTACGGAATGCCGTGCAATGAGACAATCCTGGAGGTATATAGCTCTGCCAACTGAGCTGCTGTGATAGATTCTTTGATAGGAAGAAAATGAGCCACTTTAGTGAGTTTGTCGATGACAACAAAGATAGCATCATTGCCACGCTTGGACTTGAGAAATCCGGTCACGGAGTCCATCTCAATATGGTCAAACTTCCATTCTGGAATGGCAAGAGGTTGGAGGAGACCAGCTGGTCATTGGTGTTCTGCTTTCACTCTTCTGCAGACATCACATTCATTCACGAACTGAGAAATCTCGCGCTTCATTCGAGTCCACCAATACGACTGCTTGAGGTCTTGTTACATCTTTGTACTTCAAGGGTGAATAGAGAGGAGTGAATTGAGAGCTTCGTTCATAATGACTTTATGAAGGTCACCCTGAACAACAATGTGATCCTCGAAGAATAGAGTATCCTTGTCATCAAGGCGATAGCACTTTGTACTTGGGTTGACTCTTGGCAATCCCAATCTTCACCTTCTTCACCATAGCATCAAGAAGTTGAGCCTCGCGAATCTGATCTTCCAAAGTAGGAGAGACTTGGAGGTTGGCAAGGAAACCTTGAGGAACAACTTGAAGATTAGTTTGCGGAAAGCTTCACAAAGCTCTGGTTGGTAGGGCTTGATAATCAAACTACTGCAGTAAGCCTTCCTGCTCAATGCGTCAGCAATTACATTGGCCTTGCCTAGAGTATATTCAATACTTGGATTATACTCTTGAATCATTTCGACTGAACGAGTCTGCCTGAGGTTGAGGTTTGGCTGGGTGAAGATGTACTTGAGACTCTTACGATCAGTGAAGATGTCCAGTTTTCTTCCCAATAAGAGATGTCTCCATGTTAAAAGAGCATGGACAACTGCTGCCAACTCGAGGTCATGAGTGGGGTAGTTCTTTTCATTGGGCTTCAGCTGGCGAGAGGTATAGGCCACAACTTTCTTCTCTTGCATCAACACTGCACCGAGACCTTGAAGGGAAGCATCACAGAAGACCTTGAACGGTTTGGATTCATCAGGAGGAGTCAGAACCAGAGCAGTGACTAACTTCTCTTTGAGGGTGTTGAAAGTGATGTCACATTCAGGCGACCAGACATACTTCACAAGCTTCTGGAGACGGTTGGAAAGAGGCTTCGCGATCTTTGAGAAGTTCTCAACGAACCTTCGACAATAGCTTGCGAGCCCAAGGAAACTGCGGAGTTGCTTCACGTTCTGAGTGAAGGAAATATGCCCTAGAGGCAATAATAAAGTTATTATTTATTTCCTCATTTCATGATAAATGTTTATTATTCATGCTAGAATTGTATTAACCGGAAACATGATACATGTGTGAATACATAGACAAACATATAGTCACTAGTATGCCTCTACTTGACTAGCTCATTAATCAAAGATGGTTATGTTTCCTAACCATTGACATGTGTTGTCATTTGATTAATGGGATCACATCATTAGGAGAATGAGGTGATTGACATGACCCATCCCGTTAGCTTAGCACTTGATCGTTTAGTATTCTGCTATTGCTTCCTTCATGACTTATACATGTTCCTGTAACTATGAGAATTGTGTAACTCCCGTTTACCGGAGGAACACTTTGGGTACTACCAAACGTCACAACGTAACTGGGTGATTATAAAGGAGTACTACATGTGTCTCCGAAGGTACATGTTGAGTTAGCATAATTCGAGATTAGGTTTTGTCACTCCGATTGTCGGAGAGGTATCTCTGGGCCCTCTCGGCAATGCTCATCACCTAAGCCTTGAAAGCATGTAACTAATGAGTTAGTTATAAGATGAAGTATTACAGAACGAGTAAAGAGACTTGTCGATAACGAGATTGAACTAGGTATTGGATACCGACGATCGAATCTCGGACAAGTAACATACCGATGACAAAGGGAACAACGTATGTTGTTATGCGGTTTGACCGATAAAGATCTTCGTAGAATATGTAGGAACCAATATGGGCATCCAGGTCCCGCTATTGGTTATTGACCAGAGATGTGTCTCAGTCATGTCTACATCGTTCTCGAACCGTAGGGTCCGCACGCTTAAGGTTTCGATGACAGTTATATTATGAGTTTATGTATTTTGATGTACCGAAGGTTGTTCGGAGTCCCGGATAAGATTGCGGACATGATGAGGAGTCTCGAAATGGTCGAGACATAAAGATTGATATATTGGACGGATATATTTGGACATCGGAAAGGTTCCGGAGAAGTTTGGAGCCCCGGGAGGTTTCCGGAACCCCCCGGGAGGTATATGGGCCTTATTGGGCCCATGTAGGAAGAAGAGAGAAGGAGCAAGGGACGGGGGCGCGCCCCCCAAGCCCAATCCGAATTGGGGAGGGGGGCCGGCCCCCCCTTTCCTTTCTCCTTCCCCCTCTTCCTATTACTACTACTAGTACTACTTCCTAATACTAGTACTCTTTCCTTCCCCCTCCAAATAAGATAAGGAAAAGAGAGGGAAACCTACTTGGAGTAGGTTTCCCCCTCCTCATGGCGCGCCCTCCCTAGGGCCGGCCACCTCCTCCCTCCCTCCTTGATATACGGGGGTAGGGGGGCACCCTAGAACACACAAGTTGATCAGTGATCGTTCCTTAGCCGTGTGCGGTGCCCCCCTCCATGATATTACACCTCGGTCATATTGTAGCGGTGCTTAGGCGAAGCCCTGCAACAGGAGAACATCAAGATCGTCACCACGCCGTCGTGCTGACGGAACTCCCCCTCGGCGCCTCTGCTGGATCGGAGATCGAGGGTGCGTCATCGAGCTGTACGCGTGTCAAGAACTCGGAGGTGCCGGAGTAACGGTACTTGGATCGGTTGAACTGGAGGACGTACGACTACTTCCTCTATGTTGCGTCAACGCTTCCGCTTCGGTCTACGAGGGTACGTAGACAACACTCTCCCCTCGTTGCTATATCATCACCATGATCTTGCATGTGCGTAGGAAAATTTTGAAATTACTACGTTCCCCAACAGTGGCATCCGAGCCTAGGTTTTATGCGTTGATGTTATATGCACGAGTAGAACACAAGTGAGTTGTGGACGATATAAGTCATACTGCCTACCAGCATGTCATACTTTGGTTC
Source organism: Triticum aestivum (assembly GCF_018294505.1). NCBI lineage: Eukaryota > Viridiplantae > Streptophyta > Magnoliopsida > Poales > Poaceae > Triticum > Triticum aestivum. The sequence continues at coordinate 361,983,466 of NC_057797.1, read as the reverse complement.
AGCGGTATTGTGAGATGAAGCGGCCCGGACCGACATTACGCGTACGCTTACGCGGGACTGGTTTCACCGTTACGAGCACTCGTGCTTAAAGGTGGCTGGCGGGTGTCTGTCTCTCTCACTTTAGTTGAACCGAGTGTGGCTACGCCCGGTCCTTGTGAAGGTTAAAACGGAGTCTATTTGACAAACTATCGTTGTGGTTTTGATGCGTAGGTGAGATTGGTTCTTGCTTAAGCCCGTAGCAGCCACGTAAAATTTGTAACAACAAAGTAGAGGACGTCTAACTTGTTTTTGCAGGGCATGTTGTGATGTGATATGGCCAAGACATGATGCTATATTTTATTGTATGAGATGATCATGTTTTGTAACCGAAGTTATCGGCAACTGGCAGGAGCCATATGGTTGTCGCTTTATTATATGAAATGCAAACGCCCTGTAATTGCTTTACTTTATCTCTAAGCGGTAGCGATAGTCGTAGAAGCAATAGATGGCGTAACGACAATGATGCTACGATGGAGATCAAGGTGTCGCGCCGGTGACGATGGTGATCACGACGGTGCTTTGAAGATGGAGATCACAAGCACAAGATGATGATGGCCATATCATATCACTTATATTGATTGCATGTGATGTTTATCCTTTTTGCATCTTATCTTGCTTTGTTTGACGGTAGCATTTTAAGATGATCTCTCACTAATTATCAAGAAGTGTTCTCCCTGAGTATGCACCGTTGAAAAAGTTCTTCGTGCTGAGACACCACGTGATGATCGGGTGTGATAGGCTCTACGTTCAAATACAACGGGTGCAAAACAGTTGCACACGCGGAATACTCAGGTTATACTTGACGAGCCTAGCATATACAGATATGGCCTCGGAACACGGGGACCAAAAGGTCGAGCGTGAATCATATAGTAGATATGATCAACATAGAGATGTTCACCATTGAAACTACTCCATCTCACGTGATGATCGGACATGGTTTAGTTGATTTGGATCACGTAATCACTTAGATGACTAGAGAGATGTCTGTCTAAGTGGGAGTTCTTTAGTAATATGATTAATTGAACTTAAATTTATCATGAACTTAGTACCTGATAGTATTTTGCTTGTCTATGTTTGTATGTAGATAGATGGCTCGTGCTATTGTTCCGTTGAATTTTAATGCGTTCCTTGAGAAAGCAAAGTTGAAAGATGATGGTAGCAATTACACGGACTGGGTCCGTAACCTGAGGATTATCCTCATTGCTGCACAGAAGAGTTACGTCCTGGAAGCACCATTGGGTGCCAGGCCTGCTGCTGATGCAACTGACGACGTTAAGAACGTCTGGCAGAGCAAAGCTGATGACTACTCTATAGTTCAGTGTGCCATGCTTTACGGCTTAGAACCGGGTCTTCAACGACGTTTTGAATGTCATGGGGCATATGAGATGTTCCAGGAGTTGAAGTTAATATTTCAAGCAAATGCCCGGATTGAGAGATATGAAGTCTCCAATAAGTTCTACAGCTGCAAGATGGAGGAGAATAGTTCTGTCAGTGAGCATATACTCAAAATGTCTGGGTATAATAATCACTTGATTCAACTGGGAGTTAATCTTCCGGATGATAGCGTCATTGACAGAATTCTCCAATCACTGCCACCAAGCTACAAGAGCTTTGTGATGAACTATAATATGCAAGGGATGAACAAGACTATTCCCGAGCTCTTCGCGATGCTGAAAGCCGCGGAGGTAGAAATCAAAAAGGAGCATCAAGTGTTGATGGTCAACAAGACCACTGGTTTCAAGAAAAGGGGCAAAGGGAAGAAGAAGGGGAACTTCAAAAGGAACGGCAAACAAGTTGCTGCTCAAGTGAAGAAACCCAAGTCTGGACCTAAGCCTGAAACTGAGTGCTTCTACTGCAAGCAGACTGGACACTGGAAGCGGAACTGGCCCAAGTATTTGGCGGATAAGAAGGATGGCAAAGTGAACAAAGGTATATGTGATATACATGTTATTGATGTGTACCTTACTAATGCTCGCAGTAGCACCTGGGTATTTGATACTGGTTCTGTTGCTAACATTTGCAACTCGAAACAGGGACTACGGATTAAGCGAAGATTAGCTAAGAACGAGGTGACGATGCGCGTGGGAAATGGTTCTAAAGTCGATGTGATCGCGGTCGGCACGCTACCTCTACATCTACCATCGGGATTAGTTTTAGACCTGAATAATTGTTATTTGGTGCCTGCGTTGAGCATGAACATTATATCTGGATCTTGTTTGATGCGAGACGGTTATTCATTTAAATCAGAGAATAATGGTTGTTCTATTTATATGAGTAATACCTTTTATGGTCATGCACCCTTGAAGAGTGGTCTATTTTTATTAAATCTCGGTAGTAGTGATACACATATTCATAATGTTGAAGCCAAAAGATGCAGAGTTGATAATGATAGTGCAACATATTTGTGGCACTGCCGTTTAGGTCATATCGGTGTAAAACGCATGAAGAAACTCCATACTGATGGACTTCTGGAATCACTTGATTATGAATCACTTGGTACTTGCGAACCGTGCCTCATGGGCAAGATGACCAAAACACCGCTCTCCGGATCTATGGAGAGAGCAACAGATTTGTTGGAAATCATACATACAGATGTATGTGGTCCGATGAATGTTGAGGCTCGTGGCGGATATCGTTATTTCCTCACCTTTGCAGATGATTTGAGCAGATATGGGTATATCTACTTGATGAAGCACAAGTCTGAAACATTTGAAAAGTTCAAAGAATTTCAGAGTGAAGTAGAAAATCATCGTAACAAGAAAATAAAGTTTCTACGATCTGATCGTGGAGGAGAATATTTGAGTTACGAGTTTGGTTTGCATTTGAAACAATGTGGAATAGTTTCGCAACTCACGCCACCTGGAACACCACAGCGAAATGGTGTGTCCGAACGTCGTAATCGTACTTTACTTGATATGGTGCGATCTATGATGTTTCTTACCGATTTACCGCTATCGTTTTGGGGTTATGCTTTAGAGACGGCCGCATTCACGTTAAATAGGGCACCATCAAAATCCGTTGAGACGACGCCTTATGAACTGTGGTTTGGCAAGAAACCAAAGTTGTCGTTTCTCAAAGTTTGGGGCTGCGATGCTTATGTGAAGAAACTTCAACCAGATAAGCTCGAACCCAAATCGGAGAAATGTGTCTTCATAGGATACCCAAAGGAGACAATTGGGTACACCTTCTATCACAGATCTGAAGGCAAGATTTTCGTTGCTAAAATCGGATCCTTTCTAGAGAAGGAGTTTCTCTCGAAAGAAGTGAGTGGGAGGAAAGTAGAACTTGATGAGATAACTGTATCTACTCCCTTATTGGAAAGTAGTTCATCACAAGAACCGGTTCCTGTGACAACTACACCAATTAGTGAGGAAGCTAATGATATTGATCATGAAACTTCAGATCAAGTTT
>NC_057797.1:361954547-361979364 GCF_018294505.1 Triticum aestivum | reverse complement strand
AAAGTTCTTCGTGCTGAGACACCACGTGATGATCGGGTGTGATAGGCTCTACGTTCAAATACAACGGGTGCAAAACAGTTGCACACGCGGAATACTCAGGTTATACTTGACGAGCCTAGCATATACAGATATGGCCTCGGAACACGGGGACCAAAAGGTCGAGCGTGAATCATATAGTAGATATGATCAACATAGAGATGTTCACCATTGAAACTACTCCATCTCACGTGATGATCGGACATGGTTTAGTTGATTTGGATCACGTAATCACTTAGATGACTAGAGAGATGTCTGTCTAAGTGGGAGTTCTTTAGTAATATGATTAATTGAACTTAAATTTATCATGAACTTAGTACCTGATAGTATTTTGCTTGTCTATGTTTGTATGTAGATAGATGGCTCGTGCTATTGTTCCGTTGAATTTTAATGCGTTCCTTGAGAAAGCAAAGTTGAAAGATGATGGTAGCAATTACACGGATTGGGTCCGTGACCTGAGGATTATCCTCATTGCTGCACGGAAGAGTTACGTCCTGGAAGCACCGCTGGGTGCCAGGCCTGCTGTTGATGCAACTGACGACGTTAAGAACATCTGGCAGAGCAAAGCTGATGACTACTCTATAGTTCAGTGTGCCATGCTTTACGGCTTAGAACCGGGTCTTCAACGACGTTTTGAACGTCATGGGGCATATGAGATGTTCCAGGAGTTGAAGTTAATATTTCAAGCAAATGCCCGGATTGAGAGATATGAAGTCTCCAATAAGTTCTACAACTGCAAGATGGAGGAGAATAGTTCTGTCAGTGAGCATATACTCAAAATGTCTGGGTATAATAATCACTTGATTCAACTGGGAGTTAATCTTCCGGATGATAGCGTCATTGACAGAATTCTCCAATCACTGCCACCAAGCTACAAGAGCTTTGTGATGAACTATAATATGCAAGGGATGAACAAGACTATTCCCGAGCTCTTCGCGATGCTGAAAGCCGCGGAGGTAGAAATCAAAAAGGAGCATCAAGTGTTGATGGTCAACAAGACCACTGGTTTCAAGAAAAGGGGCAAAGGGAAGAAGAAGGGGAACTTCAAAAGGAACGGCAAACAAGTTGCTGCTCAAGTGAAGAAACCCAAGTCTGGACCTAAGCCTGAAACTGAGTGCTTCTACTGCAAGCAGACTGGACACTGGAAGCGGAACTGCCCCAAGTATTTGGCGGATAAGAAGGATGGCAAAGTGAACAAAGGTATATGTGATATACATGTTATTGATGTATACCTTACTAATGCTCGCAGTAGCACCTGGGTATTTGATACTGGTTCTGTTGCTAACATTTGCAACTCGAAACAGGGACTACGGATTAAGCGAAGATTAGCTAAGGATGAGGTGACGATGCGCGTGGGAAATGGTTCCAAAGTCGATGTGATCGCGGTCGGCACGCTACCTCTACATCTACCATCGGGATTAGTTTTAGACCTGAATAATTGTTATTTGGTGCCTGCGTTGAGCATAAACATTATATCTGGATCTTGTTTGATGCGAGACGGTTATTCATTTAAATCAGAGAATAATGGTTGTTCTATTTATATGAGTAATATCTTTTATGGTCATGCACCCTTGAAGAGTGGTCTATTTTTATTAAATCTCGATAGTAGTGATACACATATTCATAATGTTGAAGCCAAAAGATGCAGAGTTGATAATGATAGTGCAACATATTTGTGGCACTGCCGTTTAGGTCATATCGGTGTAAAACGCATGAAGAAACTCCATACTGATGGACTTCTGGAATCACTTGATTATGAATCACTTGGTACTTGCGAACCGTGCCTCATGGGCAAGATGACAAAAACACCGTTCTCCGGATCTATGGAGAGAGCAACAGATTTGTTGGAAATCATACATACAGATGTATGTGGTCCGATGAATGTTGAGGCTCGTGGCGGATATCGTTATTTCCTCACCTTCACAGATGATTTGAGCAGATATGGGTATATCTACATGATGAAGCACAAGTCTGAAACATTTGAAAAGTTCAAAGAATTTCAGAGTGAAGTAGAAAATCATCGTAACAAGAAAATAAAGTTTCTACGATCTGATCGTGGAGGAGAATATTTGAGTTACGAGTTTGGTTTACATTTGAAACAATGTGGAATAGTTTCGCAACTCACGCCACCTGGAACACCACAGCGAAATGGTGTGTCCGAACGTCATAATCGTACTTTACTTGATATGGTGCGATCTATGATGTCTCTTACCGATTTACCGCTATCGTTTTGGGGTTATGCTTTAGAGACGGCCGCATTCACGTTAAATAGGGCACCATCAAAATCCGTTGAGACGACGCCTTATGAACTGTGGTTTGGCAAGAAACCAAAGTTGTCGTTTCTCAAAGTTTGGGGCTGCGATGCTTATGTGAAGAAACTTCAACCAGATAAGCTCGAACCCAAATCGGATAAATGTGTCTTCATAGGATACCCAAAGGAGACAATTGGGTACACCTTCTATCACAGATCTGAAGGCAAGATTTTCGTTGCTAAAATCGGATCCTTTCTAGAGAAGGAGTTTCTCTCGAAAGAAGTGAGTGGGAGGAAAGTAGAACTTGATGAGATAACTGTATCTACTCCCTTATTGGAAAGTAGTTCATCACAAGAACCGGTTCCTGTGACAACTACACCAATTAGTGAGGAAGCTAATGATATTGATCATGAAACTTCAGATCAAGTTTCTACTGAACCTCGTAGGTCTACCAGAGTAAGATCCGCACCAGAGTGGTACGGAAATCCTATTCTGGAAGTCATGTTACTAGACCATGATGAACCTATGAACTATGAGGAAGCGATGATGAGCCCAGATTCCGCAAAATGGCTAGAGGCCATGAAATCTGAGATAGGATCCATGTATGAAAACAAAGTATGGACTTTGGTTGACTTGCCCGATGATCGGCAAGCCATTGAGAATAAATGGATCTTTAAGAAGAAGACTGACGCTGATGGTAATGTTACTGTCTACAAAGCTCGACTTGTTGCAAAAGGTTTTCGACAAGTTCAAGGGGTTGACTACGATGAGAATTTCTCACCCGTAGCGATGCTTAAGTCTGTCCGAATCATGTCAAGACTGCATTCTTGAATGGATTTCTAGAAGAAGAGTTGTATATGATGCAACCTGAAGGTTTTGTTGATCCAAAAAGTGCTGACAAAGTGTGCAAGCTCCAACGTTCCATTTATGGACTGGTGCAAGCATCTCGGAGTTGGAATAAACGTTTTGATAGTGTGATCAAAGCATATGGTTTTATACAGACTTTTGGAGAAGCCTGTATTTACAAGAAAGTGAGTGGGAGCTCTGTAGCATTTCTAGTTTTATATGTTGATGACATATTATTAATTGGAAATGATATAGAATTTCTGGATAGCATAAAGGGATACTTGAATAAAAGTTTTTCTATGAAAGACCTCGGTGAAGTTGCTTACATATTGGGCATCAAGATCTATAGAGATAGATCAAGACGCTTAATAGGACTTTCACAAAGTACATACCTTGACAAAATTTTGAAAAAGTTCAAAATGGATCAGGCAAAGAAAGGATTCTTGCCTGTGCTACAAGGTGTAAAGTTGAGTCAAACTCAATGCCCGACCACAGTAGAAGATAGAGAGAAAATGAAAGATGTTCCCTATGCTTCAGCCATAGGCTCTATCATGTATGCAATGTTGTGTACCAGACCTGACGTATGCTTAGCAATAAGCTTGGCAGGTAGGTACCAAAGTAATCCAGGAGTGGATCACTGGACAGCGGTCAAGAACATCCTGAAATACCTGAAAAGGACTAAGGATATGTTTCTCGTATATGAAGGTGACAAAGAGCTAGTCGTAAATGGTTACGTCGATGCAAGCTTTGACACTGATCCGGACGATTCTAAATCGCAGTCCGGATACGTGTTTTTATTAAATGGTGGAGCTGTAAGTTGGTGCAGTTCTAAACAAAGCGTCGTGGCGGGATCTACATGTGAAGCGGAGTACATAGCTGCTTCTGAAGCAGCAAATGAAGGAGTCTGGATGAAGGAGTTCATTTCCGATCTAGGTGTCATACCTAGTGCATCGGGACCAATGAAGATCTTCTGTGACAATACTGGTGCAATTGCCTTGGCAAAGGAATCTAGATTTCACAAGAGGACCAAGCACATCAAGAGACGCTTCAATTCCATTCGGGATCAAGTCCAAGTGGGAGACATAGAGATTTGCAAGATACATACGGATCTGAATGTTGCAGACCCGTTGACTAAGCCTCTCTCACGAGCAAAACATGATCAGCACCAAGACTCCATGGGTGTTAGAATCATTACTATGTAATCTAGATTATTGACTCTAGTGCAAGTGGGAGACTGAAGGAAATATGCCCTAGAGGCAATAATAAAGTTATTATTTATTTCCTCATTTCATGATAAATGTTTATTATTCATGCTAGAATTGTATTAACCGGAAACATGATACATGTGTGAATACATAGACAAACATATAGTCACTAGTATGCCTCTACTTGACTAGCTCATTAATCAAAGATGGTTATGTTTCCTAACCATTGACATGTGTTGTCATTTGATTAATGGGATCACATCATTAGGAGAATGAGGTGATTGACATGACCCATCCCGTTAGCTTAGCACTTGATCGTTTAGTATTCTGCTATTGCTTCCTTCATGACTTATACATGTTCCTGTAACTATGAGAATTGTGTAACTCCCGTTTACCGGAGGAACACTTTGGGTACTACCAAACGTCACAACGTAACTGGGTGATTATAAAGGAGTACTACATGTGTCTCCGAAGGTACATGTTGAGTTAGCATAATTCGAGATTAGGTTTTGTCACTCCGATTGTCGGAGAGGTATCTCTGGGCCCTCTCGGCAATGCTCATCACCTAAGCCTTGCAAGCATGTAACTAATGAGTTAGTTATAAGATGAAGTATTACAGAACGAGTAAAGAGACTTGTCGATAACGAGATTGAACTAGGTATTGGATACCGACGATCGAATCTCGGACAAGTAACATACCGATGACAAAGGGAACAACGTATGTTGTTATGCGGTTTGACCGATAAAGATCTTCGTAGAATATGTAGGAACCAATATGGGCATCCAGGTCCCGCTATTGGTTATTGACCAGAGATGTGTCTCAGTCATGTCTACATCATTCTCGAACCGTAGGGTCCGCACGCTTAAGGTTTCAATGACAGTTATATTATGAGTTTATGTATTTTGATGTACCGAAGGTTGTTCGGAGTCCCGGATATGATTGCAGACATGACGAGGAGTCTCGAAATGGTCGAGACATAATGATTGATATATTGGACGGATATATTTGGACACCGGAAAGGTTCCGGAGAAGTTTGGAGCCCCGGGAGGTTACCGGAACCCCCCGGGAGGTATATGGGCCTTATTGGGCCCATGTAGGAAGAAGAGAGAAGGAGCAAGGGAGGGGGGCGCGCCCCCCCAAGCCCAATCCGAATTGGGGAGGGGGGCCGGCCCCCCCTTTCCTTTCTCCTTCCCCCTCTTCCTATTACTACTACTAGTACTACTTCCTAATACTAGTACTCTTTCCTTCCCCCTCCAAATAAGATAAGGAAAAGAGAGGGAAACCTACTTGGAGTAGGTTTCCCCCTCCTCATGGCGCGCCCCCCTAGGGCCGGCCACCTCCTCCCTCCCTCCTTTATATACGGGGGTAGGGGGCACCCTAGAACACACAAGTTGATCATTGATCGTTCCTTAGCCGTGTGCGGTGCCCCCCTCCACGATATTACACCTCGGTCATATTGTAGCGGTGCTTAGGCGAAGCCCTGCAACAGGAGAACATCAAGATCGTCACCACGCTGTCGTGCTGACGGAACTCCCCCTCGGCGCCTCTGCTGGATCGGAGATCGAGGGTGCGTCATCGAGCTGTACCCGTGTCAAGAACTCGGAGGTGCCGGAGTAACGGTACTTGGATCGGTTGAACCGGAGGACGTACGACTACTTCCTCTACGTTGCGTCAACGCTTCCGCTTCGGTCTACGAGGGTACGTAGACAACACTCTCCCCTCGTTGCTATATCATCACCATGATCTTGCATGTACGTAGGAAAATTTTGAAATTACTACGTTCCCCAACACTGAGGCGGTTCCTAATTCACAATTGCAGACACCTTCTAAGGATTAACAGCTATGCCCTTGGCGGAGATGATATGCCCGAGGTAGAGAACCTCATCGAGCAAAAACTCACACTTTGAAAACTTCGCATAGAACTGATGTTCTCTGAGTTTATCCAGCACCAATCTCAAGTGCTTGGCATGATCCTCCTTGTTCTTGGAAAAGACCAAAATGTCATCGAGGTAGACCAAGACGAAGTCATTTGTGTAGGCGTTGAACATGAAGTTCATCATGAGAGAGAATGTAGGCGGAGCATTGACGAGGCTGAAAGACATGATTGTGTATTCATATGAACCTGTAACGCCCACGATGCGGCTATATCTCCCACATGTCGAAGCACGACTTAGAGGCATAACCGCATTGTAAGCAATGTCGCAAGTGAGGTAATCTTCACACAACCCATGTAATTGATAAGGGAAAGAGAAACATAGTTGGCTTACAATCGCCACTTCACACAATACATGAATAAAGCATTACATCATCCAGATACAATCAAGATCCAACTACGGAACCAAAATAAAAGAAGACTACCCCAAAAGCTACACAGATCCCCGTTCGTCCCAACTGGGCCCCACTACTGATCAACTGGAAATGGAACAACATAGCAAACACGATCTTCATCGAGCTCCTCCTTGAGCTCGGTTGCGTCAGCTCCACGATTTCATCGGCACCTGCAACTGGTTTTGGAAGTAATCTGTGAGTCACGGGGACTCAGCAATCTCACACCCTTGCGATCAAGACTATTTAAGCTTATGGGTAGGAAAAAGGTATGAGGTGGAGCTGCAGCAAGCACTAGCATATATGGTGGCTAACTTACGCAAATGAGAGCGAGAACAGAAGGCAAAGCACGATCGTGAACTAGAAGTGATCAAGAAGTGATCATGAACTTCTTACGTTCCAGCATAACTCCAACAGCATGTTCACTTCCCAGACTCCGCCGGAAAGAGACCATCATGGCTACAAACGCGGTTGATGCATTTAATTAAGTTTAGTTTTAGGTTTTCTACAGCCAGACATTAACAAATTCCCATCTGCCCATAACCGCGAGCACGGCTTTCGAGAGTTCAAATCCCTGCAGGGGTGTCCCAACTTAGCCCATCACAAGCTCTCATGGTCAACGAAGGATATTCCTTCTCCCAGGAAGACCCGATCAGGCTCGGAATCCCGGTTACAAGACATTTCGACAATGGTAAAACAAGACCAGCAAAGCCACCCAGATGTGCTGACAAATCCCGATAGGAGCTGCACATATCTCGTTCTCAGGGCACACCAGATGAGCGATCCGTACAGCTAAAACCAAACCTCGAGTTTCCCTGAGGGGGCGCTGGAAAGGACTCTAGTTTGGACCAACACTCAGAGGAGCACTGGCCGGGGGTTTAAATAAAGATGACCCTTGAGTTGGCCGACCCGAGGGAAAGAAAAGGCTAGGTGGCAAATGGCAAAACCAATGTTGGGCCTTGCTGGAGGAGTTTTATTCAAGGCGAACTGTCAAGGGGTTCCCATTATAACCCAACTGCGTAAGGAATGCAAAATCAAGGAACATAACACCGATATGACGGAAACTAGGGCGGTAAGAGTGGAACAAAACACCTGGCATAAGGCCGAGCATTCCACCCTTTACCAAGTATATAGATGCATTAATTAAATAAGAGATATTGTGATATCCCAACAAATATCCATGTTCCAACAAGGAACAAACTCCAATCTTCACCTGCAACTAGCAACACTATAAGAGGGGCTGAGCAAAGCGGTAACATAGCCAAACAATGGTTTGCTAGGACAAGATGAGTTAGAGGCTTGGCATGGCAATATGGGAGGCATGGTAAAGCATGTGGTAGGTATCGCAGCATAGGCATAGCAATAGAGCGAGCATCTAGCAAGCAAAGATAGAAGTGATTTCGAGGGTATGGTCATCTTGCGTAAGATCCCGCAAGGAAGAAGAACGAGTCCATGAAGAAGATAAACGGACAAAGTCGAATGAATCCTCACAACGCGACGTTATCGGAACCAACCCGAAGAAGCAACACCGGAAAGAAGCAAAACACATAGTAAACAACCACCAAATGAACATGGCATGATGCACAATCAAGTATGATGCATGTCCAGTTTAATGAAACATGGCATGGCAAAAGCACAAAACAAACCTACAAATTAAGTGGAGCTCAATATGCAACTCCGTTGCATATTGACGAAACACCACGTGACATATTTAGTTCTCTCTCGTTAGGTACCCAACAATATTAAATGTTGGTTAGCATGGCAAGAGGCGAAGCAAAAGAAAACTACCTATCTAGGCAAGTTTAAATGAGGCCGGAACAACAAACAACAAGTCCGGAAACTCCTCATGAGCATATTTATGGATTAAGTACTGTTCTGCCCTAAAGCAAATTTTAGAGTTGTTAAACATGCAAAGTAAGGTCACCATGTTAAACTAGGCATTTTTCTACCCCATTTACGTATAAAGTTTGTTAGGTTTGGAGCTATGGTTATTAAGTTATGAATTAAAGCAATTTAACCAAACGGAAATTTAAACATTTCAAACATATATGAAAGTTGGATATTATGAATCTAGACAAAATTCTAAGAATTTTTCATATTTGGAGTTTTTACATATGATGCATAGATCATGAGTTATATGCATGAAGACTAGGGACTAAACTGTAAACTGGTTGTCTCCTGGATAAATAGGAAAATCGCTCTGTGAAAAAAAACATGTTCCGAGCTGAATCTTAGGCGGCCCAATAGTGCAGGGGAGCTCGGGCTGCTCAATTGTCCCTGAGGCCGAATCCGGTGCTGGGCCAGGGTGGCGCTGTGGAGCTGGGCCGCGAGGCCGAGCACTAGGCCGGATGAGGCTGGGGCGGTGCTAGCCTTGGTGGGCAAGAGGAGGCCCGCACGCGGAGCGGGCGTGCGCCCGCTGCAGCGCTGCTGCATCTCGCTTCAGAAGAAAACGACAGCGGCGCCATGGCGACAGGAAGCAGGAGGTCGCCGCGGCGGAGCTCCTTCTGGCCGGATCACGCCAGATCCCGCGGGAACGGAGCGAGGGCTTATGGATCCACGCACGAGGAGTCGAGGCAGGAGCGGAACCCGGCGCTGTAACAAAGAGCAGCAAGAGAGGGGGTCGGTGAGACAGTGTTAACTTCAGCGAAACAGAGACAGGGGAAGGGAGCAGGTGCGGCAAGGACGTCCTGGCCGTGACCTTCGTCGGCGGCAGGCATGGGTGCTCGAGGTGGTCATGGGGTGGGGCGTTGGTGCTGGATCATGTACAAAGGACATGCAAGGTGGAGGAAGGCGGGGCATGGCGCTCCTGCTGGTGGCGCGCTGGAACGAGCGAGGAGGCAGGGGCTCGTCCTCGCGAAGCAGGACGATGGCGGCGGACTTGGCGCACGGCGAAGCTGACGGAGGCCGGCCGGAAACAAGCAAATCCAGGAGCTCGAGGAGCTTGAATGATGGCGGCAGGATTCCTATGATCCACAGGAGAGAGAGACCTTGAGAGGAGAAGAAACGAGAACGGAAGGAAGGACAGGGAAGGGCGAGGGACGGCGGAGCACTGGCCTGGGCAGCCGTAGTCGACCTCCGGCGAGGCAGGAGACCTGCTGGATCTTCCGACGAGCAGCGCGGGGACGAGGTGAGGAGGCGCTCAGGCGCCTGCGCACTGGATCGAGGGCTCGAGGAGCACCTCTCCTTTGGTGCTGGACACGCACGGGAGCATGGAAGGGGAGACGGCTACGAGCTGGTTGGGCGGCGGTGCAAATCGAGGGAGATGGACGGAGCGAGGTGATTGGCCTGGCGTTGAAATTGAGGAGAAAGTGGGCGGCGGTGCTAGGGTAGGATCCCTAGAAATTAGGGGTTTGGTCTCAGTTTAGACAAGTATATATAGCGGGAAGGTTAGGCTAGGGACTACCTTGTCCCTCCGATCGTAATCGGGCGGTCAAGAAAAAATATGTTAGGAAGTCCAATTAACAAAACGAAGACGTTTTGTAGACGTTTGGGGATGATCCGGACACAACGGTGACGACTGCCCGGGTCGGGTCCGGGGAAGTTTCGGACGCGCACGAGAGGTCTATGCACGGTGCAAAGAGGGGTAGGCTGGGCCTAGGTGGACTGTGGAGAGCGGGTTGGTCTGAGAGAAGAGGGGAGAGGTGCAACCGGCAGGGTTTCCGGAGACCGAAAACGTCCGACGAAAAGACCGGCTATATTGCCGCTATAGTTATCCATTGGGGCGTCAAACGGACTCCGAATGCGATGAAACTTGGTAGACGACCTACTAACAACATAACAGCACTGCATGCCAACTTTCTACCCATTCCGAGAACATTTTCCGGCCACTTATAAAATACTATTTCGGACATGTCGCGGGCGCGTGCAAGTGTGTCTGGGCTCAGAACGGAGAACGGACAGAACTGGGGGACTCGGACGAATGCAGGTTTTGAAAACATGATGATGCAATGCGGATGATGACATGGCAAGATGCAATACGCAAGCAAAAGACAAGGCAACAACAGCGAATAACTGGACGACACCTGGCGCAATGGTCTCGGGGCATCACAACACTCCACCACTACGAGAGGATCTCGTCCTGAGATCTAGGATGGCACCAGAGAGAAAACGGAAGAGGAAGATAAGAGGTAAAACTATGTTGCTTCTTTGACAAACGAGTGAAACCAAAGAACCTTGAGATGTTGTACAAATTGAAAGAAAGAAAATCAATGAAGATGAACAAAGTTGCAAACACTCTGTTAGACAAGAGGAACGGAGAAGAACAAATTCGGCCAGCACTCCGGTTGAAAAGTGATAAACAACTTGATGAGATGGAAAGAACTAGAAGAGATGACACAACACTCCGGTTAAATTGATAAGCATTACAAGAACACAATCCTGACAAAACAAGAAGATGGGTTGAAGAGAGCAACATCACAATGCCTCCGGAAGAATGAAATAGATGATAGATAATTGAAAGAAAAGGATGGAGAAGAAATTGCCAGCTTCTGCCACAAAAGAGTTTGAAAAGGACATCCTTAGAAGAAGGGTCGAACGGAGTTGTTGGAAAAAACCAACAACGAAAAGAATAAGCTTGAAGTGGCCTTATGGAAAGCATCTCAAAATTATGAGGTGAAATTCTGCCACTAACAGAAACAATGGGTTTGGATTGATACGAACAAGGAGACGAGAAACTATTTCGCCGGGAGGATAAAAGAAGAACTTGGGTCATTTATTAGCACCATGGATAGCAACAAACCTTAGGGAAGGCTTCAGGTGAAATAAAACCCAAGATAACTCCAATGAAGAGATTGATGGATTTAAAATACCTCATCCTTAACAACATGTGAATCATGAAACATGAACTCAAATTATCAAGAATGACGTAATACCAGCTCCAATGATACAGTAGAAATAATTGCACTCCGGATTGCAAGATGAAGTATGCTTGAGCTCCTTAGAAAATAATCTCGATGAAAACTTCGAAAAGGAATTAAATCCTTGATGAACCATCATGTAGAACCTTCATGAAGAACTCCGGTAATAAAAGAATGATCAAACGAAAGGAAAGAGAAGTTGAAAACACAAGGTGAATCCTTGCAATGATTAGATGGATCTATGCGATGAAATAATAGAGAGAACTTGGAACTCCGGGAAAAGAAAGATGAATCAAGTGAAACCGAGAATTTGATGAACCTCCGGAATAAGGAATTAATCATTTGGATGAAACAAGAATAAGAATTACATTATGCTTATCCTTCATCAATTAAATTGATGTCAAACAATGGATTTGGCATACTACTTATTCTCGTAGGAAGGCTTAAGATAGATATAGCACAAACTTGAGAAAGTCTTCAACGAATCACCGGTAGGATTTGAAAAGCACAAATGCATGATATGATACACAAAGGAAGAATCTTGGAATAACCACCGTAAGGATTGAAAAAGAACGAATAAAACATGAAGAAACACCGGGAAGGATTAGCAAATAAAGGAAGATTCTTGAGAGAATTTAGATCCCTGAGAACGAAGAGATCACGAGCTAATTAGAGAATATCTTGAATGACACACCGGTATGAATGAAGAACGAGAGCTGAAAGCTGGAATGAATAATTCGGATATGATGGCCTCCGGAGAATCAAACTGAAAAGACTCCTGAAATGCTCTGGATGGATGAAAAGAATTCTCACAATCGCAAACAATAATGAGAGGATGGCACGAAGCTAGAGCCATGAATCTTGAAGAGAATGGAGCAAGATTGAGAGAAAAATCTTCTTCGGTCTTCAAATACAGAGAATGACGATGAGAAACACCACCATGAATTGTTGAGATACTCCGGGATGAAAATTAGAAAGGTTGAACCAACAACGAAAAGAATTTGAAAGATCTTGGAGAAAGACATTTGATTGATGACAATTCATTCTTACGTCAAACTTGGAAAGGAATTTGAGAATAGCGCCGGTAAAAATTAGAAGAGTCAGGTAAGATCCTGGAAAAAGACTTGTGGGTTAGGGCCCACTCGAAAGAAAAACACCGTTGAACGATTGCTTGAAAAAAAGAGATTGCACCGGTTGAAATAAATGGCTTGAATAAGATAAGACCTCGAAATAGGTTGAACGGATCTTGGATGACAAGACGAGCCTTCTGAGATATCTTCAGCACTCCAGAACAATGAATAGCGAGAAGTGAATGATTATGAGGTGCACCGGCATGAGAAAGCATTTGAACCGAGGAACTGATATGATCGACAAAGCTTGAATTGAAACCACCAGAGAAGAAAAAGAATTAAGAATGATGAACTTCAAGCTCCGTTAGGATCTTCTTGAGAATCACTGGATAAGAACATTGACGGAAAAGAATGGAGAGACTTCCCATCAATAAAAGGATACTCGATTAAGAGAACTGAATCCTTGAAGGAAAAGGGTGGGAGGGTGGAAAAAACAAAGGCAATTTGACATGGATGAAACAAACACCATTGAGAAGAACTGATAATTGATCTTGCGAATGTTGAAGTGATCGGATCCACTTGAAGATAAACACGCCGGTTGCAAAGGATTGACATTACAATCTTGATTATCATGAAGGATTGGTATTCCCATCGGAGTATGAGAACACCGGTTCGGAAAGGTATGGAATCAACACTTGACTTCGAAGCAACTTGAATACCACAACTGAAAATAAAACAAAGGACTGGCTTGCAAAATAAGCCAAAACAAACATATGATAGAGATTTCTTCTGAAGTTTTTGTGGTGGGGCCTACACGGGATCGATCGTACAACACCATCAAGTACAAGGCAGTGCACAAGACATACGAAGCGTCCCTGAGTCGGCATAGCCAAGGACTCTTTAAGACACAACGAGACCACTGCAAAACCAACCGTGGATAGGCGGACCACTAGACGTCGAACCCCAATCTCATAGCATACACCTGTCAGAAAGATATCCTAAGAGCTACTTGAATTCCCACTTATAAACTCCCAAACTTTCCGATTATGCAATCAGGTGTTGGGGATACAGGGGAAGCATAATATCTCACCCAAAACTAGCAAATCCTACATCCAGCTGTATCCATCCTTCAACACATAACCAAGAAACCTTCAGAAATCATTTACCTCAACCTTCGAAAAGCATCCGTTATACGAGTTATGGCAATACTCCCGAACTCCCGCCCCAGTACTGGGTGGCGTCGAGGTTATCTCACCAACAACTGCATAAAAGAGATTTTCGATGTTGGCGAAACTCAGGTATTCCAGAACTGCAACGATAAAATTGTGACGACAACACCTCAGAGCTCAACTCCCCGGGACACTGCCACAACCCCTAAATGTCAGGAGGCACCAAGAACAATGTTCTGGTCACAAAACCATCGGAACGATTCCAAGATACCCGCGTGATCCTAAATTTTTTTAGTGAAATTTGAGAAGAGAAGAGTCAAAACTCTATGTCAGGAGGCCTCACCAGAGCGACGAAGGGACTGAGGAGTAAAAAGAATCCTACTCTTCGATATATATAATCCTAACCGACTCAAAACTTTTTTTGTAGACTCAACAACGCCAGCGATTCGATCAAGCAGGGAGGCTCCTAAGTCGGGGAAGGCTCTGATTACCAACTTGTAACGCCCATGATGCGGCTATATCTCCCACGTGTCGAAGCACGACTTAGAGGCATAACCGCATTGTAAGCAATGTCGCAAGTGAGGTAATCTTCACACAACCCATGTAATACATAAGGGAAAGAGAAACATAGTTGGCTTACAATCGCCACTTCACACAATACATGAATAAAGCATTACATCATCCAGATACAATCAAGGTCCGACTACGGAACCAAAATAAAATAAGACTACCCCAAAAGCTACACAGATCCCCGATCGTCCCAACTGGGCCCCACTACTGATCAACTGGAAACGAAACAACATAGCGAACACGGTCTTCACCAAGCTCCTCCTTGAGCTCGATTGTGTCACCTGCATGATTTCATCGGCACCTGCAACTGGTTTTGGAAGTAATCTGTGAGTCACGGGGACTCAGCAATCTCACACCCTCGCGATCAAGACTATTTAAGCTTATGGGTAGGGAAAAGGTATGAGGTGGAGCTGTAGCAAGCACTAGCATATATGGTGGCTAACTTATGCAAATGAGAGCGAGAAGAGAAGGCAAAGCACGATCGTGAACTAGAAGTGATCAAGAAGTGATCCTGAACTACTTACGTTCAAGCATTACTCCAACATCGTGTTCACTTCCCGGACTCCGCTGGAAAGAGACCATCACGGCTACACACGCGATTGATGCATTTAATTAAGTTTAGTTTTAGGTTTTCTACAACCGTACATTAACAAATTCCCATCTGCCCATAACCGCGGGCATGGCTTTCAAAAGTTCAAATCCCTGTAGGGGTGTCCCAACTTAGCCCATCACAAGCTCTCATGGTCAACGAAGGATATTCCTTCTCCTAGGAAGACCCGATCAGGCTCGGAATCCCGGTTACAAGACATTTCGACAATGGTAAAACAAGACCAGCAAAGCCACCCAGATGTGTTGACAAATCCCGATAGGAGCTGCACATATCTCGTTCTTAGGGCACACCGGATGAGCGCTCCGTACTGCTAAAACCAAACCTCGAGTTTCCCCGAGGGGGCGCTGCAAAGGACTCTAGTTTGGACCAACACTCAGAGGAGCACTGGCCCGGGGGTTTCAATAAAGATGACCCTTGAGTTGGCCGACCCAAGGGAAAGAAAAGGCTAGGTGGAAAATGGTAAAACCAATGTTGGGCCTTGCTGGAGGAGTTTTATTCAAGGCGAACTGTCAAGGGGTTCCCATTATAACACAACCGCGTAAGGAACGCAAAATCAAGGAACATAACACCGGTATGACAAAAACTAGGGCGGCAAGAGTAGGACAAAACACCAGGCATAAGGCCGAGCCTTCCACCCTTTACCAAGTATATAGGTGCATTAATTAAATAAGAGATATTGTGATATCCCAACAAATATCCATGTTCCAACAAGGAACAAACTCCAATCTTCACCTGCAACTAGCAACTCTATAAGAGGGGCTGAGCAAAGCGGTAACATAGCCAAACAACGGTTTGCTAGGACAAGGTGGGTTAGAGGCATGACATGGCAATATGGGATGCATGATAAAGCATGTGGTAGGTATCGCCGCATAGGCATAGCAATAGAGCGAGCATCTAGCAAGCAAAGATAGAAGTGATTTCGAGGGTATGGTCATCTTGCCTGAGATCCCGCAAGGAAGAAGAATGAGTCCATGAAGAAGATAAACGGACAAAGTCGAACGAATCCTCACAAACGCGACGTTATTAGAACCAACCCGAAGAAGCAACACCGGAAAGAAGCAAAACACATAGTAAACAACCACCACATGAACATGGCATGATGCACAATCAAGTATGATGCATGTACGGTTTAATGAAACATGGCATGGCAAAAGCACAAAACAAACCTACAAATTAAGTGGAGCTCAATATGCAACTCCGTTGCATATTGACGAAACACCACATGACTTATTTAGTTCTCTCTCGTTACGTACCCAACAATATTAAATGTTGGTTAGCATGGCAAGAGGTGAAGCAAAAGAAAACTACCTATCTAGGCAAGTTTAAATGAGGCCGGAACAACAAACAACAAGTCCGGAAACTCCTCATGAGCATATTTATGGATTAGGTACTGTTCTGCCCTAAAGAAAATTTTAGAGTTGTTAAACATGCAAAGTAAGGTCACCATGTTAAACTAGGCATTTTTCTACCCCATTTACATGTAAAGTTTGTTAGGTTTGGAGCTACGGTTATTAAGTTATGAATTAAAGCATTTTAGCATGGCATAGGAGCAAATTTAACCAAACAGAAATTTAAACATTTCAACCATAGATGAAAGTTGGATATTATGAATCTAGACAAAATTCTAAGCATTTTTCATATTTGGAGTTTTTACATATGATGCATAGATCATGAGTTATAATATGCATCAAGACTAGGGACTAAACTGTAAACTGGCAGTCTCCTGGATAAATAGGAAAATCGCTCCATGGAAAAAAACATGTTCCGGGCCGAATCTTAGGCGGCCCAACAGTGCAGGGGAGCTCGGACTGCTCAATTGTCCCTGAGGACGAATCCGGCGGTGGG
Source organism: Triticum aestivum (assembly GCF_018294505.1). Lineage (NCBI taxonomy): Eukaryota > Viridiplantae > Streptophyta > Magnoliopsida > Poales > Poaceae > Triticum > Triticum aestivum. The sequence continues at coordinate 361,962,579 of NC_057797.1, read as the reverse complement.
CCAGGGTGGCGCTGCGGAGCTAGGCCGCGAGGCCGAGCGCTGGGCCGGATGAGGCTGGGGCGGCGCTGGCCTTGGTGGGCAAGAGGAGCCCTGCACGCGGAGCGGGCGTGTGCTTGCTGCAGCGCTGCTGCATCTCACTGCAGAAGAAAACGACAGCGGCGCCATGGCGACAGAAAGCAGGAGGTCGCCGCGGCGGAGCTCCTTCTGGCCGGATCACGCCAGATCCCGTGGGAATGGAGCGAGGGCGTATGGATCCACGCACGAGGAGTCTAGGCAGGAGCGGAACCCGGCGATGTAACAGAGAGCAACGAGAGAGGGGGTCGGTGAGACAGCAAAAACTTCAGCGAAACAGAGACAGGGGAAGGGAGCAGGTGCAGCAAGGACGACCTGGTCGTGACCTTCGTCGGCGGCAGGCATGGGTGCTCGAGGTGGTCGTGGGGTGGGGCGTTGGTGCCGGATCCTATACAGAGGACAGGCGAGGCGGAGGAAGGCGGGGCATGGCGCTCCTGCTGGTGGCGCGCTGGAACGAGCGAGGAGGCATGGGCTCGTCCTCACGAAGCAGGACGACGGTGACAGACTTGGCGCACGGCGAAGCTGACGGAGGCCGGCCGGAGACAAGCGAATCCGGGTGCTCGAGGAGCTTGAACGACGGCGGCAGGATTCCTATGATCCACAGGAGAGAGAGACCTTGAGAGGAGAAGAAACGAGAACGGAAGGAAGGACAGGGAAGGGCGAGGGACGGCGGAGCACTGGCCTGGGCAGCCGTAGTCGACCTCCGGCGAGGCAGGAGACCTGCTGGATCTTCCGACGAGCAGCGCGGGGACGAGGTGAGGAGGCGCTCAGGCGCCTGCGCACTGGATCGAGGGCTCGAGGAGCACCTCTCCTTTGGTGCTGGACACGCACGGGAGCATGGAAGGGGAGGCGGCTACGAGCTGGTTGGGCGGCGGTGCAAATCGAGGGAGATGGACGGAGCGAGGTGATTGGCCTGGCGTTGAAATTGAGGAGAAAGTGGGCGGCGGTGCTAGGGTAGGATCCCTAGAAATTAGGGGTTTGGTCTCAGTTTAGACAAGTATATATAGCGGGAAGGTTAGGCTAGGGACTACCTTGTCCCTCCGATCGTAATCGGGCGGTCAAGAAAAAATATGTTAGGAAGTCCAATTAACAAAACGAAGACGTTTTGTAGACGTTTGGGGATGATCCGGACACAACGGTGACGACTGCCCGGGTCGGGTCCGGGGAAGTTTCGGACGCGCACGAGAGGTCTATGCACGGTGCAAAGAGGGGTAGGCTGGGCCTAGGTGGACTGTGGAGAGCGGGTTGGTCTGAGAGAAGAGGGGAGAGGTGCAACCGGCAGGGTTTCCGGAGACCGAAAACGTCCGACGAAAAGACCGGCTATATTGCCGCTATAGTTATCCATTGGGGCGTCAAACGGACTCCGAATGCGATGAAACTTGGTAGACGACCTACTAACAACATAACAGCACTGCATGCCAACTTTCTACCCATTCCGAGAACATTTTCCGGCCACTTATAAAATACTATTTCGGACATGCCGCGGGCGCATGCAAGTATGTCTAGGCTCAGAACGAAGAACGGGCAGAACTGGGGGACTCGGGCGAATGCAGGTTTTGAAAACATGATGATGCAATGAGGATGATGACATGGCAAGATGCAACACGCAAGCAAAAGACAAGGCAACAACAGCGAATAACTGGACGACGCCTGGCGCAACGGTCTCAGGGCGTCACAGAACCATAGCTTGTTCTGAATGTTGTCTTGGGGATATCTTCTTCACGAATGTGAATCTGATGATAGCCCATACGGAGGTCAAGCTTGGAGAATACTTGAGTACCTTTGAGTTGTTCGAAAAGCTCATTGATGTTGGGAAGTGGGTACTTGTTCTTTATGGTCTTCTTGTTCAATGGACAGTAGTCGACACAAAGTCGGGTCGTTCCATCCTTCTTCTTGACAAAAAGAACACCACAACCCCATGGAGAAGAACTTGGTCGTATGAGACCCATACGTTCTTGAATATCGAGTTGCTTCTTCAGCTCCTTCAACTCTTCAGGTCCAAGCTTGTAAGGACGTTTGCAAACAGGTTCCGTGCCAGGCTCAAGATCGATGACGAATTCAACTGGCCGATGCGGAGGCATCCCTGGAAGCTCTTCTGGAAAGACGTCTTGATACTCACAAACGACTGGAATCTGAGAGATGGCATCCAGCTCGCCCTTCTCATTGAGAGAAAACAGTCGAATGGTATCATCACGAGCGGCAAAGATGATTACATCCTCAGACGGATGTGTCAATTGAATCTACCTGGCAGCACAATCAAGCTAAGCCTTGTGCTTAGAAAGCCAGTCCATTCCGAGAATAAGATCAATATCCGAGTCGCCCAGAACAATAGGAGAAGCTAGAAATTTGTAGTCGCCCAACGTGATAGTAACATCCGGGACGCAGATATTAGCTGTGATTTGCTTGCCCGGGGACACAATTGATAAAGACCTTGGCAAATGTTGATAATCGCACTCATACTTTGATGCAAAAGGTTTAGAAATGAAACAATGCGATGCACCAGTGTCAAAAAGAACTTTTGCAGGAACATCGTTAACAGGAAGGTTACCCATGATAACTTCTGACGAGTCCTCTGCCCGAGCTGCGTTCATCATGTTGACCTTGGCATGCTTGGGATTATGCTTGACCACTGTGGTGCTACCAGATCTCACAGGAGGAGGAGGAGGAAGACGCCTCTGATTGAAGCATTTGTTCGCATAGTGACCCTTCTGCTGACACTTGTTGCACGTGACCTCCGAGAGCGGACGGTGATACGGAGCACTTGATCTTGGAGCATGAGACGAAGTCTTGTTCTAAAAGCCTGGGTTGGGTGGTGGGAAGATCCATTGCCACCTTTGCTCTTCTGTTGTTAAGGCTGACGGAACGGAGGAGGAGGCAACCAATACTTTTGTTGCTTAGTTGCCACTTGAGTTGAGGAAGAAGGAGTTGCATCCCTGACTCGTTTCTTGGAAGCATCGCACTTGAGTTGAGCAGTCTCTTGTTTCAGTGCCATATTGTAGAACTCATCGTACTTCTGCGGTTCAAAAAGCACAAGAGCTAGTTGGAGATCTTCTCTGAGGCCACCTCTGAACTGATAAATCATGCTCTTCTCGTCAGGGACGTCTTGCTTAGCGAAACAAGCGAGCTTCTGGAACATGATGTTATACTGGTAAACAGACAAGCTACCTTGCTTTAGATTGCGGAACTCCTCACGCTTGCTCTCAACAACACTCCGAGGAATGTGGTGACCTTTGAAGTCTTGACGGAATTCATCCCAGGTAATCACACGACCTCCTCTGGAATCTTTGTATTGCTGATACCACTCGGCAGCTTGGTCTTTGAGTTGGAACGAGGCAAACTTGACAAAGTTCTCAGGCCTGACGTTGCTGCACTCGAAATGCTTGCAAATATCCACGAGCCAATCATCAGCGTCTGTTGCCTCGACACAGTTGCTGAAGGTCTTTGGCTGGTTAACGAGGAACTGGTTGAGTGTAGCAAACTGATTCTGATTGTTTCCATGGCCTTGATTCCCTTGGTTGCGCTCTTGCAAGAGTTGCATGATCAGCTGCGTGTTGGCATTGGTAGTGGCCATCACAGCTTGACATGCCTCCGGAGGTGGAGGTGGTGGCGGCGGTTCAAGATTCTGACGCGTTGGAGGAGCCATCCTGAAGAGGGTGACATCCGTTAGCAACTTGATGGACATATATTCAAGCTGAATCAAATGGATCAAAATTGCAACATATAGTCTTAGCATACGAACAAAATGAACGAATGCATTCCAATTGAAATGGTCACACTTCCATAAATTGAGAAGCCACTTAGATGGAGGTAGAAGAATAAAACAACAAGGAACGGACATGAACAAATACTTGGTGAGGATTACCCAATCACAAACCAAATATCCGCGGAAGAAATATTAGAGCAACATGAATTCCCACCTATGAAACTCCCGAAATTCTCTCGGTTATGCAATCAGGTGTTGGGGATACAGGGGAAGCATAATATCTCACCCAAAGCTAGCAAATCCTACATCCAGTTGTATCCATCCTTCAACACATAACCAAGAAACCTTCGGAAATCATTTACCTCAACATTCGAAAAGCATCCGTTATACGAGTTATGGTGATACTCCCGAACTCCCGCCCCAGTACTGGGTGGCGTCGAGGTTATCTCACCAACAACTGCATAAAAGAGATTTTCGATGTCGGCAAAACTCAGGTATTCCAGAATTGCAACGATAAACTTGTGACGACAACACCTTGGAGCTCAACCCCCGGGACACTGCCACAACCCCTAAATGTCAGGAGGCACCAAGAACAATGTTCTCGTCACAAAACCATCGGAACGATTCCAAGATACCCACGTGATCCTAAATTTTTTTTAGTGAAATTTGAGAAGAGAAGAGTCAAAACTCTACGTCGGGATGCCTCACCAGAGCGACGAAGGGAACGAGGAGTAAAAAGAATCCTACTCTCTGATATATATAATCCTAAATGACTCAAAACATTTTTGTAGACTCAACAATGCCAGCGATTCGATCAAGCAGGGGGCTCCTAAGTTGGGGAAGGCTCTGATTACCAACTTGTAACGCCCACGATGCGGCTATATCTCCCACGTGTCGAAGCACGACTTAAAGGCATAACCGCATTGTAAGCAATGTCGCAAGTGGGGTAATCTTCACACAACCCATTAATGAATAAGGAAAAGAGGTACATAGTTGGCTTATACTCGCCACGTCACACAAATAGCATAAATATCATTACATTCATCCAGATACAATCAAGGTCCGACTACAGGACCAAAATAAAGAACAACCCCAAATGCAACAAAGTCCCCGATCGCCCCAACTGGGCACCACTACTGATTGTCTCGAAAGGAAACGCAGTATCCTCCTGAGTCCTCATCGAACTCCCACTTGAGGTCAGTCGAAATCTCCTGGAATGGTATCATTGGTCCCTACATCTGGTTTTGGAAGTAATCTGTGAGTCACGGGGACTCAGCAATCTCACACCCTCGCGATCAAGACTATTTAAGCGTATAGGAAGGGTAAAAGGTATGAGGTGGAGCTGTAGCAAGCACTAGCATATATGGTGGCTAACATACGCAAATGAGAGCGAGAAGAGAAGGCAAAGGCACGATCGATAAACAATTATCAAGAAGTGATCCTATAACAACCTGCGTCCAAGCGTAACTCGAGACCGTGTTCTCTTCCCGGACTTCGCCGGAAAGAGACCATCACGGCCACACACTCTGTTGATTCATTTTAATTAAGTTAAGTTTCGGGTTTTCTACAACCAGACATTAACAAATTCTCATCTGCCCATAACCACGGGCATGGCTTTCGAAAGATCAAATCCCTGTAGGGGGTCCCAACTTAGCCCATCACAAGCTCTCACGGTCAACGAAGGATATTCCTTCTCCCAAGACAATCCGATCAGACTCGGAATCCCGGTTACAAGACATCTCGACAATGATAAAACTAAACCAGCAAAGCCGCCCGAATGTGCCGACAAATCCCGATAGGAGCTGCACATATCTCGTTCTCCGGGCACACTCAGATGAGCGCTCCGTACAACTAAAACCAAACCTCGAGTTTCCCCGAGGGGGCGCTGCAAAGGGCTCTAGTTTGGACCAACACTCAGAGGAGCACTGGCCCGGGGGTTTAAATAAAGATGACCCTCGGGCTTCGGAAACCCAAGGGAAAAGAGCTAGGTGGCAAATGGTAAAATCAATGTTGGGCATTGCTGGAGGAGTTTTATTCAAGGTGAACTGTCAAAGGGTTCCCATTATAACCCAACCGTGTAAGGAACGCAAAATCAAGGAACATAACCCTGGTATGACGGAAACTAGGGTGGCAAGAGTGGAACAAAACACCAGGCATAAGGCCGAGCCTTCCACACTTTACCAAGTGTATAGATGCATTAAAATAGACAAGATATAATAATGATATCCCAACAATAAACATGTTCCAACAAGGAACAAACTCCAATCTTCACCTGCAACTAGCAATGCTATAAGAGGGGCTGAGCAAAGCGGTAACATAGCCAAACAACAGTTTGCTAGGACAAGGTGGGTTAGAGGTTTGACATGGCAATATGGGAGGCATGATAAGCAAGTGGTAGGTATCGTAGCATAGGCATAGCAATAGAGCGAGCATCTAGCAAGAAAAGATAGAAGTGATTTGGAGGGTATGGTCATCTTGCCTACAAAGTTCTCCGAGTTGACGTTAGCTTGATCCTCGTAAACGTACTCAATGGGCTTCTCGATCACGTACTCGTCTCCCGGCTCTACCCAAAGCAAGAACACAAACAAAGGGAGACATAATCAACCCCGTGCAATGCACAAGCAACATGATGCAAAACATGGCATGCTATGCGGGATGCGATATGCGATGCATATGCATGCTTCAGAAAGGAAAGATTTAACCTGGCCTCAACTTGGAAAACCAAGAGTGCCACTGGAAAGAGGAGTTGATTTCGGTCGAAATTGATATAAAGATCACCGGAATCGGATGCACGGTTTGCAAATGGCAAGCAAAACAAATATGGCACCGATCTGCGATTAACAGCATGAGACCATCTAAATGCATCAAGAACAACATGCTACAGCACTCTAACATAGCAAAAAAATACATGGCAGGGATCCACTCATGATGCTTGACAAAAGATTAACACTGAGCTACGACTAATTCACTCAATAGCAGGTTCAAACAAGCATGGCAAAAGTGCAAAAGATATCAGGTTACAGACTTAGTGAAATTAACAACAAGTCAGGAATCTAACATCAGGAAGCAATGTTTAGAGCAAGATAACAACATGGTACAGGAACATATCATGGCAAAGCAAGTAATGGCATGAAGATACTCAAAGCATACAACAAAAGTCCTTTACTGACCATAAGCCAAAAGGGATCAGAAAATACAATGGCAACCATGTGAACATAGCAACTTTCTTTAACAGATTCAGACTTAGCAGAAAAACTGGAACATGGCAAAACAGGTATTGAGTAGGCATGTTTACGAGCTCGATGCACTCACCACAAGGCATTGCATGACAAACTAAGCATACACCCAACAAGTAGACATGGCATAGAAGCTAAACATGGCAAGAACAACCTCATAGCATGCATAGATCAACTACAACAACCTCGGCAAAAATGCTTAACACGTAAACATTCTGCCAGGAACATTTTATAGCAAAAGTAGAGCTCGATTGAGTCAAGCTAGGGTGCTCCATAATTGCAAACAAAGACATGGATGGATAGATCACAACAATATCTACAAAACATCCTTACTGATCATGCTCAAAAGAGGCATGGATCACTGTGTAGCAACATGAATACATGGCATAAAAATATTAACAGAGCAAAGACTTAGAAGATTTCTATGTCCCTGAAATCAGCAACATTACGAGGGCTACTTTCCATGCTTGTGCTAGTCACCACAGAGATCACAAAAATACATGGCATATACCCCTGTAAAGATGGCATGGCATACTTCAAAACACATGTAGGGCTCAAGTTCAAAGGAGGCACACATTAAACATGGCAAAAATGACAAATGTGCATTTGTTGATAAGGATCTGAAACTAACATTGCATAGCCCTCTTGCAACAACATTTAGGGTATCAAGATGAACTCAAATGAACATGGTGCAACGAGATTAAATGAAGTACTCGTTGAGACGAACAATTTGATATGCTACACGCCCAAAACGGGGCCACGGTTGCAGAGTTATGATGCGATGAAATATGCATAAAAATACTGAAATGGAGGCAAAAAGTCAAACCGATAGAGATCTAGGGTTTGCACGCGGATTGAGTTGCTCGCCGGAGAGTCGCCGGAAACATCGGGGAAGAAGAAAGCGGTGGTCGGCGGGTGAGGAAGAGGTAGCCGGAGCGGGTCCCGAGCGGCGCGGCGAGGATGGTGGCTCCGGCGCGAGCACGAGGCGGCACGGCGGCGATCGGCGACGATGAGAGGAGGC
>NC_057797.1:361795054-361954187 GCF_018294505.1 Triticum aestivum | reverse complement strand
TGGCGGCGGCGTGGAGCGAGCTGGGCGACGCGCGGCTTCGGGCCGGGGGGAGCCCGCGATGGGATCCGGTGGGCCGCGCGGTGGGCGGAGGCGGCCGGGCCATGTGTCACGCCCTGGTTGGGAGCGGACGGCGGTGGCAAGGCGTCCGGCGCGGAGCGGACATGTACGGCACGCGGAGAGGAGCGGGGCTAGGGTTTAGGGTGGTTTGGATCCAGAATTTCGGGGAAGGAGTGCCTTTTTATAGGTAGAGGGAGCTAGGAGGCTCCAAATTGAGCACGGTTTTCGGCCACACGATCGTGATCGAACGACCTAGATGATGGAGGGGTCTTAGGTGGGTTTTGGGCCACTTTGGAGGGGTGTTGGGCTGCAACACACACGAGGCCTTTACGGTCCCTCGGTTAACCGTTGGAGTATCAAACGAAGTCCAAGTGGCACGAAACTTGACAGGCAGTCTACCGGTAGTAATCCAAGGCTGCTTGACAAATCTCTGTCCAATCCGAGAACGTTTAACACCCACACACTAAAAGAGGTAAAACGGGACACCGGAGGACATAGGAGCACCGGAATTCAAAATGGACAACGGGGAAAATACTCGGATGCATGAGACGAACACGTATGCAAATGCAATGCACATGATGACATGATATGAGATGCATGACAAAGACAAAACAACACGAAGGCAAAAACCCGACAACGAGGAAATATCATAACTTAGTGCCGGAAATGGCAAGAGTTGGAATACAAATATGGCAGGTTACATACGGGGTATTACAGATTTGCAGGTTTGTCGGGGGTGCCGTGAATCTGACAAAGCTTGTCAAGAATTTTGTTTAGGCTAGATTGTCCTTCTCTAGTGCCTTTGAAAGGCTTTATCCGTTGACCTGGCCGAGAGCACCTGAATCCGGCATTTACCGTCGTGTTATCTGGGCTACCTTCTTTATTTCGACGCTTGTTTTTATTGCATCGTGGTTTGCCATTGCCATCCCTAACTTCAGATGTGCTTGGGTCTGTGACGCCCCAAGACCGGAGCTTCAGATGCCCTTTAGGGTTTCCGGGTTTCGTCGTGTGATTTGTTTGGTTCTTTGCATTCGTCATTGCATCATGTTGCATTTCATCATGTCATCATGTGCATTGTGTGTTTTTCATACATATTAAGTTGTTGCATGTTCCATGCATGAATCTTGCTTCATCACCTTCTCCTTCCCTCTCACTTCCTTCTTCTTTCATGTCTTTGCAAGCGACCTTACTCCTCCTCCATTAATGTTCATCTTTCCCCTATAAATCTTACCTCTTTCCTACACCCTCTCTCTCTGACTTCATCCCATTCGAAGTTGTTTTGGTCAGGTTAAAAAACGATTGAAGTTTGAGAATAATTCAAACTCTAATTATTTTTCTACCTTCTAAAAATGCATGAGCAATTTATTCAAACCCTACATAAATCCAGGGTTCCAGATATATAGTTATATATCTCATATCTCTAACCAAACACCCTTGGATTTTCCCCTTTGTTGGTTGTTTATTTATATAAACAATAATTCATAAAGGAAAGAATTTAGAGGGAGAGGGAGCCAACAGCCAGGCTGGCCTGCTTCCTCAAGGCCCAGCAGGCCCATCTACCCCCACTCCTTTCCTAACCCTAAACCTCTCCCTGGCCCGACCCTCATCTCCCTCGCATCTCCCCAGCGCCGCTAGGAGCCCCGCGCTCGATTCCATCTCCCCTTTCCCTCCCGCAGCGCAGCTACCTCCCTCTCGACCTCCCTCTCGATCTCCCTTCAGCGCACACCCTGTGCTCGATCCCTCCTGCCATTCAGCACCGCCGTCAATTCCTCCCTCACCCGCGCCTCATCCCGTCCCTTCTGCCTCTGCCCGACGCCTCACTGCTGCCTCCTCGCCAGGGCCCTCGCAGGCTTCTCCTCATCGCTAGACCTTGCTTCGCCGCCAAGTCTCGCGCCTCCTGCCTCGGCTTCGAGCACAAGGAACAAGCGTCTCCATCCCTCCTCGGTCGTCGGAGCATCCTTGACGCGGGTCCTCGTCCGCGGCACCCCGGAGCTACGGGCCCGAGGCCTCCTCCTCGACCTCGCATCCCTCCTGTGCGCCTCTTGCCCACCGGCAGGGCCTCGTTCCTACATCCGGACGCGCCAAGCTCGTCGCCGTCCTCGCCCTACGAGCTCACCACCGTTCCGCTGCCTCGCTGCAGTTGCCGCTTCATCGTCCCGTTCCGCTGCCTCCCGCATCCGGTCCCCGCCCATGCCCAGGACCAGCGCTGTGCCTCTGCTCGCGGATGTCGCTGCCAGTGCCCACACGTTGCTGCTGCTTCGCCGCCACCTCTCGTTGTTGACCGCCAAGATGGGTCTGTGCTGCCACGTTTTGGTCTCACCAAGTTCCGTCAAGCCGGCCGTGTACGTCAACCATCGCCGGGGGTTTCTTCAAGGTCGACTATGGCAGGAAGATATGTACAACTACGCGGGTTCACCGAGTACGATTACTCACGGGATCCGTCAAGTTCATCTACATGCGTGTACGACTACTCACCCGGGATGCGTCGAGCTCCTCTCGGAACGAACGGGAACGACTAGCACCGAAGACCTTGGATGTCCGAACGAGTGCTGACCGAAACGCCTAAGTACTACTACTTCCACGATGAACGTTGTTCGCCAAGTACACCTTCGGATGGCCAAGTTCCGTTTCAAAATGTTCTACTACATCCGATGTGGATTTCGTCAAATACCACATGGAAACGCCAAGTACCCCCTAAGTGCGAAGACGCCAAGACCGTTTCAGGATTCACCAAGTACCGCTACCGATGGCTCGAACATCTTTGAAACATGTACCGTCGACCCTCGAAGCCTCCATGGACGTCAAGTCCCTCGCCATGATCCCGAACATCTATGGAAAATTGGGCAACTAAGAACGTGAATGACTACCGCCGCCAAGATCACGAGTACTTCTACCGTCATCATGTACCCCTACTTCCACTACTGAATGTCCCGAGAACATCTACTTCCCCTACACCGCATTGAACTTGAACCCCTCCGATAACGCACGCTTCGAAGGTATAACTCCGAGACGACCGCTTGCGAACGAATGCATGTGTGATGTATGAGATGCTCGTGCTTGCTCCGTGCTCGAATTGTCGGTGCACGTTGCCCCTCTTTTGCCTTGTCATCATCGTCGACTCATGGGACACCCGGTATCCGGGAGTGCCCCACCATCCTTGTATGACACGCATCCGCACACTTCTCCTTTGCATCGGTATCTCAATCGAGTTACCGGAACCAGATCGTTGCCGTGGCACCCCTTTCCTTTCACCACGGTGACAAATGCTTCATATTGCTCTTGTCAACTTTTAATAAATGTTGCATAAAACTTGCTCATGTCATTCGCATCATGATAACAACTTTTAAAATGGTTAAAAGTGTTGTTTGCTTAAATTACTAATCGCACATGAGGTTTTACCGGAAATTGTTGTTTGATGTTTCCGTCCTCATTTAAAATGCTTAACTATGTTTTTACTCATGTTTCACCTCTTGCCATGTTTAAACAACATTTAATATTTTTGAGTACCTAACCGGGAGAGAACTAAATAATTGATGTGGTGTTCCGTCAATATGCAACTCGTTGCATACTGAGCTCCACTTAATTTGTAGGATTGCTTGTGCACTTTGCCATGCCATGCCTCATTAATCGGGACATGCATCATATTTGGTTGTGCATCATGTCATGCTTATGTGGTGGTTGTTTACTATGGTGTTTGCTTCTTTCTGGTGTTGCTTCTTCCGGTCGGTTCCGATAACATCATGTTTGTGAGGATCCGTTCGACTACGCCAGTCTATATTCTTCATGGACTCGTTCTTCTTCCTTGTGGGATTTCAGGCAAGATGACCATACCCTCGAAATCACTTCTATCTTTGCTTGCTAGTTGCTCGCTCTTTGCTATGCCTATGCTACGATGCCTACCACTTGCTTATCATGCCTCCCAAATTGCCATGTCAAACCTCTAACCCACCTTGTCCTAGTAAACTGTTGTTTGGCTATGCTATCGCTTTGCTCAGCCCCTCTTATAGCGTTGTTAGTTGCAGGTGAAGATTGAAGTTTGTTCCTTGTTGGAACATGGAGATGTTGTTCCTTGTTGGAACATGTTTACTTATTGGGATTTCACAATATATTTTATGTAATTAATGCATCTATATACTTGGTAAAGGGTGGAAGGCTCGGCCTTATGCCTGGTGTTTTGTTCCACTCTTGCCGCCCTAGTTTCCGTCATATCGGTGTTATGTTCCCGGATTTTGCGTTCCTTACGCGGTTGGGTAATAATGGGAACCCCTTGACAGTTCGCCTTGAATAAAACTCTTCCAGCAATGCCCAACATTGGTTTTACCATTCACCTCCTAGCCTTTTCTTTCCCTTGGGAGTCGCGCTCCTGAGGGTCATCTTATTTAACCCCCCCCCCCCGGGCCAGTGCTCCTCTGAGTGTTGGTCCACCTCGTCAGCCGCCGGTGGCCACCAGGGGCAACTCTGGGCTGTCCTACCGGAAGTTTAGACAATCTGAGTGTGCCCTGACAACGAGATATGTGCAGCTCCTATCGGGATTTGTCGGCACATTCGGGCGGTGTTGATGGACTTGTTTTATCTTTGTGGAAGTTGTCTTGTAGAACCGGGATGCCGAGTCTGATCGGAATGTCTCGGGAGAAGGTTTATCCTTCATTGACTATGAGAGCTTCTGATGGGCTAAGTTGGGACACCCCTGCAGGGTTTTGAACTTTCAAAAGCCGTGCCCGCGGTTATGGGCAGATGGGAATTTGTTAATATCCGGTTGTAGAAAACCTGAAGTTGACCTTAATTAAAATACATCAACCGCGTGTGTAACCGTGATGGTCTCTTCTCGGCGGAGTCCGGGAAGTGAACACGGTGTTGGAGTAATGCTTGACGTAGGTTGTTCTAGGATCACTTCTTGATCATAGTTGTTCGACCGTGCTTTGCCTTCTCTTCTCGCTCTCATTTGCGTATGTTAGCCACCATATATGCTAGTCGCTTGCTGTAGCTCCACCTCATACCTTTACCTAACCCATAAGCTTAAATAGTCTTGATCGCGAGGGTGTGAGATTGCTGAGTCCCCGTGACTCACAGATACTTCCAAAACCAGCTTGCAGGTGCCGAGGAGTCCGTGCATATGACGCAACCAAGCTCAAGGAGGAGCTCGATGAAGATCTTGTCCTTTGTGTTGTTCTGTTCTAGTTGATCAGTAGTGGGGCCCAATTGGGGTCGATCGGGGATTTGTGTAGCATTTGGGGTAGTCTTCTTTTATTTTGGCTCCGTAGTCGGGCCCTGATTGTATTTGGATGATGTAATGCTTTATTCATGTATTGGTGTGAAGTGGCGATTGTAAGCCAACTATGTATCTTTTACCCTATTGTATTACATGGGTTGTGTGAAGATTACCTCACTTGCGACATTGCTTTCAATGCGGTTATGCCTCTAAGTCGTGCTTCGACACGTGGGAGATATAGCCGCATCGAGAGCGTTACAAGTTGGTATCAGAGCCTTCCCCGACCTTAGGAGCCCCCTGCTTGATCGAATAGCTGGCGTTGTTGAGTCTAGAAAAATGTTTTGAGTCATTTAGGATTACATATATCGGAGAGTTAGGAATTCTTCTTACTCCTCAGTCCCTTCGTCGCTCTGGTGAGGCATCCTGACGTAGAGTTTTGACTCTTCTCTTCTCAAATTTTACTAACTTTTTTTAGGATCACGCGGGTATCTTGGAATCGTTTCGATCGATTTGTGACGAGAACACTGTTCTTGGTGCCTCCTGTCATTTAGGGGTTGTGGCAGTGTCCCAGGGAGTTGAGATCTGAGGTGTTGTCGTCACAATTTTATCGTTGCAGTTCTGGAATACCTGAGTTTAGTTTCGCCGACATCGAAAATCTCTTTTATGCAGTTGTTGGTGAGATAACCTCGATGCCACCCAGTACTGGGGCGGGAGTTCGAGAGTATTGCCATAACTCGTATAACGGATGCTTTTCGAAGGTTGAGGTAGACGATTTCCGAAGGTTTCTTGGTTATGTGTTGAAGGATGGATACAGCTGGATGTAGGAATTGCTAGTTTTGGGTGAGATATCATGCTTCCCCTGTATCCCCAACACCTGATTGCATAACCGGAAAATTTTGGGAGTTTATAAGTGGGAATTCAAGTAGCTCTTAGGATATCTTTCCGATAGATGTATGATATGAAATTGGGGTTCGACGTCTAGTGGTCCGCCTATCCACGGTTGGTTTTACAGTGGTCTCGTTGTGTCTTAAAGAGTCCTTGGCTATGCCGACTCGGGGACGCTTCGTATGTCATGTGCACTGCCTTGTACATGATGGTGTTGTATGATCGAGCCCGTGTAGGCCCCACCACGAAAACTTCGGACGAAATCTCTATCATATGTTTGTTCCGGCTTATTCTGCAAGCCAATCCTTTGTTTTTGTTTTGAGTTGTGGCATTTGAGTTGCTTCAAAGTCAAATGTTGATTCCATACCTTTTCCTAAGTGGTGTTCTCATATTTCTATGTGGATACTAATCCTTCTCGATCATGGACTTTGTCGTGTCAATCGTTTTCACCGGTGTGTTTCTCTTCTAGTGGTTCCGATCATTTCAACATCAGCAAGATCAAGTATCAGTTCTTCTCAATGTTGGTTGTTTTCATCCATCCCAAGTTGCCTTTGTTTTTCCCACCCTTGTTTCTTCAAGGACCCAGATTTCTTACTCAAGTATCCATTTTATTGATGGAAGTCTCTCCATTCCTTTTCCGTCAATGTACTTATCTGGTGATTCTCAGGAAGATTCTAATGGAGCTTCAAGTTCGTCACTTTTCACTCGTTTTCTCCTCCGGTGGTTTCAATTCAAGTTTTCTGTGTTGATCATATTCTTTTCCTCGTTTCAAATACCCTCTCATGTCGGTGCTCCTCATATTCATTCACTTCTCGCCATTCTATTATTTCGGAGTGTTGAAGATATCTCCAAGATTCGTGTTTCCACTCTGCTTTCATTCAAACTCTTTCGAGGATGTTATCTCTTTCAAGTCATTTAATTCAACCGGCGCAATCCTCTCTTTTAAATCATTTCAACGGTGTTTCTTTTGAGTGGGCCCTAAACCACAGGTCTTTTCCCAGGATCTTACCTGACTCTTCTTATTTCTCCCGGAGCTATCCTCAAATTTCTTATCGAAGTTTGATGTAAGAATGATTTATCATCAGTCAAATGTCCTTCTCGAAGATCTTCAAATTCTTTTCATCGTGGACTCAATCTCTTCGCTTTTGATTCTTCCGGAGTGCCTAAACGATTCTTGATGGTGTTTCTCATCGTCATTCTCATATTTTGAAGACCGAAGAAGAGTTTTACCTCCATATCTTATCCATTCTCTCAGAGATTCGTGGTTCTAATTCGAGGCCATCCTCTCATAATTGTTTGATTGTGAGAATTCTTTTTATCCATCCGGAGCAATTCAAGAGTCTTCTCAGTTTGATTATCCGGAGTCCATCATTTCAGGTTTATTCATTCTCAGCTTTCAGCTATCATTCTCCAAATCTTACCGGTGCATCATTAAAGTATTCTCTTATCAGTTTGTGATCTATTCATTCTCATATATCAAATTCCCTGAAGTATCTTCATTCATTCTCTAGCTCTTCCCGGTGTTTCTTTATCTTTCCTTCGTTCATTTTCAATTATTACGGTGGTTCATTCAAGTTTCTCTTCTTTCGTTTATCATATCAATTTATTTGTTATTTCTATCCTACCGGTGGTTCGTTGAAGACCTTCTCAAGTTGGCGCCATATCTATCCTAATCCTTTCTTCGAGAATAAGTTGTATGCAATCCGTTTGCTCGTCATTAATTTAATTGGTGAAGGAGGAGCATAACATAATTCTTATTCTTAATTCACCCAAATGATTAATTCTTTATTCCGGAGGTTCATCAAATTCTCGATTCAAGTTGTCCATCTTTCTTTTCCTGAGCTCAAAGTTATTTCAATTATATCAATCCAAAGATCCATCAAATCATTGCAAGGTTTCACCTTGTGTTTTTCGACCTCTCTTTCCTTCCGTTTGATCATTTCTTTTGTTACCGGAGTTCTTCATGATGGTTCATCAAAGATTTAATTCCTTCTCGAAGTGTTCAACAAGTTTCTTTTCAGAGGAGTTCAAGCATTCTTCATCTTGCTATCTGCAGTGCAATTCTTTCTCCCTTATCTTTGAGGTGGTAATATATCATTCTTCACTCACAAAAATGAAATATTTCAAATCCATCAATCTCGTCAGTGGAGTTATCTTGGGTTATATTTCACCTAAAGCCTTCCCTGAGGATTTTTGCTATCATGGTGTTTATAATTGACCCAAGTTCCTCTTTATCCTTCCGGTGAAATAGTTTCTTGCCTCCTTATTCATATCAATTCAAATCCAATTCTTTTCCCGTGAGTGGCAGATTTTCACCTAATAGTTTTGAGTTGTTCTCCATAAGCCCACTATCAAGCTTATCCTTTTTCGTGGTTGTTTTTCCAACAACTCCGTTTGACCCTTCTCCTAAAGATGATTGTCAAGCTCTTTCGAGGAAGAATATGTTGTTTTCTCCTCCGTTCATTCCATTCCATTCTCTCTTTTCTTCCGGAGGCATTGTGTTGCTGCTCTCTTCAAACCTTCTTCTTGTTCTTGTCAGGATCTTGTTCTTCTCAGGATCTTGTTCGTGTCATGCTTATCCATTTAACCGGAGTGTTGTGCCCATCTGTTCAAGTTCTTTTCGTCTTATCAAGTTTCATATCTCTTTCTACCGGAGTGCTGTCCGAATTTGTTCTTCCTTGTTCCTCTTTTCTAACGGAGTGCTTTCAACTTCGTTCATCTCCGATGTATTATTTTCCTGAAATGGCTTAACCTTTTCAAGGTTCTTTGGTTTCACTCGTTTGTCAAAGAAGCAACTTAGTTTTACCTCTTCTCTCCTCTTCCGTTTCCCTCCGGTGCCATTCTAGATCTCGGGACGAGATCCTCTTGTAGTGGTGGAGTGTTGTGACGCCCCAAGACCGGAGCTTCAGATGCCCTCCAGGGTTTCCGGGTTTCGTCATTTGATTTGTTTGGTTCTTTGTGTTCATCATTGCATCATGTTGCATTTCATCGTGTCATCATGTGCATTCTGTGTTTTTCATACATATTAAGTTGTTGCATGAATCTTGCTTCATCACCTTCTCCTTCCCTCTCACTTCCTTCTTCTTTCATGTCTTTGCAAGCGACCTTATTCCTCCTGCATTAATGTTCATCTTTTCCCGATAAATCTTGCCTCTTTCCTACACCCTCTCTGTCTGACTTCATCCCATTCGAAGTTGTTTCGGTCAGGTTCAAAAATGATTGAAGTTTGAGAATAATTCAAACTCTAATTATTTTTCTACCATCTAAAAATGCCTGAGCAATTTATTCAAACCCTACATAAATCCAGGGTTCCAGATATATAGTTATATATCTCATATCTCTAACCAAAAACCCCTGGATTTTCCCCTTTGTTGGTTGTTTATTTATATAAACAATAATTCATAAAGGAAAGAATTTAGAGGGAGAGGGAGCCAGCAGCCAGGCCGGCCTGCTTCCTCAAGGCCCAGCAGGCCCATCTACCCCCACTCCTTTCCTAACCCTAAACCTCTCCCTGGCCCGACCCTCATCTCCCCCGCATCTCCCCAGCGCCGCCAGGAGCCCTGCGCTCGATTCCATCTCCCCTTTCCCTCCCGCAGCGCAGCCACCTCCCTCTCGACCTCCCTCTCGATCTCCCTTCAGCGCACGCCCCGTGCTCGATCCCTCCTGCCATTCAGCGCCGCCGCCCACTCCTCCCTCACCCGCGCCTCATCCCGTCCCCTCTGCCTCCGCCTGACGCCTCACTGCTGTCTCCTCGCCAGGGCCCTCGCAGGCTTCTCCTTGTCGCTAGACCCTGCTTCGCCGCCAAGTCTCGCTCCTCCTGCCTCGGCTTCGAGCGCGAGGAACGAGCGCCTCCATCCCTCCTTGGTCATCGGAGCATCCTTGACGCGGGTCCTCATCCACGGCACCCCGGAGCTACGCTCCCGAGGCCTCCTCCTCGACCTTGCATCCCTCCTGTGCGCCTCTTGCCCGCCGGCAGGGCCTCGTTCCTACATCCGGATGCGCCAAGCTCGTCGCCGTCCTCGCCCTACGAGCTCACCACCGTTCCGCTGCCTCGCTGCAGTTGCTGCTTCATCGTCCCGTTCCGCTGCCTCCCGCGTCCGGTCGCCGCCGATGCCCACGACCAGCGCTGTGCCTCTGCTCGTGGATGCCGCTGCCAGTGCCCACACGTTGCTGCTGCTTCGCCGCCACCTCCCGTCGTTGACCGCCAAGACGGGTCTGTGCTGCCACGTTTTGGTCTCACCAAGTTCCGTCAAGCCGGCCGTGTACGTCTACCATCGCCGGGGGTTTCTTCAAGGTCGACTATGGCATGAAGATATGTACAACTACGCGGGTTCGCCGAGTACGATTACTCACGGGATCCGTCAAGTTCATCTACGTGCGTGTACGAGTACTCATCCGGGATGTGTCGAGCTCCTCTCAGAACGAACGGGAACGACTACCGTAGCGCCGAAGACCTTGGATGTCCGAACGAGTGCTGACCGAAACGCCTAAGTACTACTACTTCCACGATGAACGTTGTTCGCCAAGTACACCTTCGGATGGCCAAGTTCCGTTTCAAAATGTTCTACTACATCCGACGTGGATTTCGTCAAGTACCACACGGAAACGCCAAGTACCCCCTAAGCGCGAAGACGCCAAGACCGTTTCGGGATTCACCAAGTACCGCTACCGATGGCTCGAACATCTTCGAAACATGTACCGTCGACCCTCGAAGCCTCCGTGGACGTCAAGTCCCTCGCCATGATCCCGAACATCTATGGAAAATTGGGCAACTAAGAACGTGAATGACTACCGCCGCCAAGATCACGAGTACTTCTACCGTCATCATGTACCCCTACTTCCACTACTGAATGTCCCGAGAACGTCTACTTCCCCTACACCGCATTGAACTTGAACCCCTCCGATAACGCACGCTTCGAAGGTATAACTCCGAGACGACCGCTCGCGAACGAATGCATGTGTGATGTATGAGATGCTCGTGCTTGCTCCGTGCTCGAATTGTCGGTGCACGTTGCCCCTCTTTTGCCTTGTCATCATCGTCGACTCATGGGACACCCGGTATCCGGGAGTGCCCCACCATCCTTGTATGACACGCATCCGCACACTTCTCCTTTGCATCGGTATCTCAATCGAGTTACCGGAACCGGATCGTTGCCGTGGCACCCCTTTCCTTTCACCACGGTGACAAATGCTTCATAATGCTCTTGTCAACTTTTAATAAATATTGCATAAAACGTGCTCATGTCATTCGCATCATGATAACAACTTTTAAAATGGTTAAAAGTGTTGTTTGCTTAAATTACTAATCGCACATGAGGTTTTACCGGAAATTATTGTTTGATGTTTCCAGCCTCATTTAAAATGCTTAACTATGTTTTTACTCATGTTTCACCTCTTGCCATGTTTAAACAACATTTAATATTGTTGAGTACCTAACCGGGAGAGAACTAAATAATTGATGTGGTGTTCCGTCAATATGCAACTCGTTGCATACTGAGCTCCACTTAATTTGTAGGATTGCTTGTGCACTTTGCCATGCCATGCCTCATTAATCCGGACATGCATCATATTTGGTTGTGCATCATGTCATGCTTATGTGGTGGTTGTTTACTATAGTGTTTGCTTCTTTCCGGTGTTGCTTCTTCTGGTCGGTTCCAATAACGTCGTGTTTGTGAGGATCCGTTCGACTACGCCCGTTTGTCTTCTTCATGGACTCGTTCTTCTTCCTTGCGGGATTTCAGGCAAGATGACCATACCCTCGAAATCACTTCTATCTTTGCTTGCTAGTTGCTCGCTCTTTGCTATGCCTATGCTACGATGCCTACCACTTGCTTATCATGCCTCCCAAATTGCCATGTCAAACCTCTAACCCAGCTTGTCCTAACAAACCATTGTTTGGCTATGTTATCGCTTTGCTCAGGCCCTCTTATAGCATTGTTAGTTGCAGGTGAAGATTGAAGTTTGTTCCTTGTTGGAACATGGAGATGTTGTTCCTTGTTGGAACATGTTTACTTGTTGGGATTTCACAATATATCTTATTTAATTAATGCATCTATATACTTGGTAAAGGGTGAAAGGCTCGGCCTTATGCCTGGTGTTTTGTTCCACTCTTGCCGCCCTAGTTTCCGTCATATCGGTGTTATGTTCCCGGATTTTGCGTTCCTTACGCGGTTGGGTAATAATGGGAACCCCTTGACAGTTCGCCTTGAATAAAACTCTTCCAGCAATGCCCAACATTGGTTTTACCATTCGCCTCCTAGCCTTTTCTTTCCCTTGGGAGTCGCGCTCTTGAGGGTCATCTTATTTAAACCCCTCCCCTCCGGGCCAGTGCTCCTCTGAGTGTTGGTCCACCTTGTCAGCCGCCGGTGGCCACCAGGGGCAACTCTGGGCTGGCCTACCAGAAGTTTAGACAATCTGAGTGTGCCCTGAGAACGAGATATGTGCAGCTCCTATCAGGATTTGTTGGCACATTCGGGCGGTGTTGCTGGACTTGTTTTATCTTTGTCGAAGTTGTCTTGTAGAACCGGGATGCCGAGTCTGATCAGAATGTCTCGGGAGAAGGTTTATCCTTCGTTGACCGTGAGATCTTCTGATGGGCTAAGTTGGGACACCCCTGCAGGGTTTTGAACTTTCGAAAGCCGTGCCCACGGTTATGGGCAGATGGGAATTTGTTAATGTCCGGTTGTAGAAAACCTGAAGTTCACCTTAATTAAAATACATCAACCGCGTGTGTAACCGTGATGGTCTCTTCTCGGCGGAGTCCGAGAAGTGAACACGGTGTTGGAGTAATGCTTGACGTAGGTTGTTCTAGGATCACTTCTTGATCATAGTTGTTCGACCGTGCTTTGCCTTCTCTTCTCGCTCTCATTTGCGTATGTTAGCCACCATATATGCTAGTCGCTTGTTGCAGCTCCACCTCATACCTTTACCTAACCCATAAGCTTAAATAGTCTTGATCGCGAGGGTGTGAGATTGCTGAGTTCCCGTGACTCACAGATACTTCCAAAACCAGCTTGCAGGTGCCGAGGAGTCCGTGCAGATGACGCAACCAAGCTCAAGGAGAAGCTCGATGAAGATCTTGTCCTTTGTGTTGATCCGTTCTAGTTGATCAGTAGTCGAGCCCAGTTGGGGTCGATTGGGGATCTGTGTAGCATTTTGGGTAGTCTTCTTTTATTTGGGCTCCATAGTCGGGCCCTGATTGTATTTGGATGATGTAATGCTTTATTCATGTATTGGTGTGAAGTGGCGATTGTAAGCCAACTATGTATCTTTTACCCTATTGTATTACATGGGTTGTGTGAAGATTACCTCACTTGCGACATTGCTTTCAATGCGGTTATGCCTCTAAGTCGTGCTTCGACACGTGGGAGATATAGCCGCATCGAGAGCGTTACAAGTTGGTATCAGAGCCTTCCCCGACCTTAGGAGCCCCCTGCTTGATCGAATAGCTGGCGTTGTTGAGTCTAGAAAAATGTTTTGAGTCATTTTGGATTATATATATCGGAGAGTTAGGAATTCTTTTTACTCCTCAGTCCCTTCGTCGCTTTGGTGAGGCATCCTGACGTAGAGTTTTGACTCTTCTCTTCTCAAATTTTACTTTTTTTTTGGATCACGCAGGTATCTTGGAATCGTTTCGATCGATTTGTGACGAGAACATTGTTCTTGGTGCTTCCTGTCATTTAGGGGTTGTGGCAGTGTCTCGGGGAGTTGAGATCCGAGGTGTTGTCGTCACAATTATATTGTTGCAGTTCTGGAATACCTGAATTTAGTTTCGCCGACATCGAAAATCTTTTTTATGCAGTTGTTGGTGAGATAACCTCGACGCCACCTAGTACTGGGGCGGGAGTTCGGGAGTATTGCCATAACTCGTATAACGGATGCTTTTCGAAGGTTGAGGTAGACGATTTCCGAAGGTTTCTTGGTTATGTGTTGAAGGATGGATACAGCTGGATGTAGGAATTTCTAGTTTTGGGTGAGATATTATGCTTCCTCTGTATCCCCAACACCTGATAGCATAACCTGAAAATTTCAGGAGTTTATAAGTGGGAATTCAAGTAGCTCTTAGGATATCTTTCCGACAGATGTATGATATGAAATTGGGGTTCGACGTCTAGTGGTCCGCCTATCCACGGTTGGTTTTACAGTGGTCTGTTGTGTCTTAAAGAGTCCTTGGCTATGCCGACTCGGGGACGCTTCGTATGTCATGTGCACCGCCTTGTACATGATGGTGCTGTACGATCGAGCCCCTGTAGGCCCCACCACGAAAACTTCGGACGAAATCTCTTAGTGAGGAACCTATTCCAAAGCTAGCCATTCGTCTCGGACACTGTGTTTAAAAGTTGCTAAGGCTTCGGCGTCCGGACAGTCGACGATTTGGTTCTTCTTATGAGGAACCTATTCCAAAGCTTTTGGGCGGACTCTCCGGGCTGTTGGATTATATGACTTAAATCGTCTGCATCCGGAGGTCGGACATAAGTCCCTTGAAAATTAGCCGAAAAGCGTCCTCGAGCTCCTCTCAACTTCCAATTGAGTTTTCGGGGAGGCTTTTCAGCCAGTGTCGAGCTGGCACTTAAGCTTGAGGGGCAAGTATTTAATGGCATAGAGATCGTCTTCGCGAGCCATATTAATATGGAGGATAAAGTCCTCGATCCAGACTCCAGGGTATGTGGTCCCATCGTATGCCTCTATGTTCACCGGTTTGAATCCTTCTAGGAATTCATGATCCAGCACCTCATCAATGAAACATAAGGGGTGTGTGGCACCCCTGTATTGGGATGTGCCATGGTGTTCGGACCGTTCTAGTATTCGGTTTTGGTTTTGTACCGTAGCACACTTCCTAGATCCATAGATGAATCTAGTCGCGCCGGATTTTTGGTGCAAGTTCTCACGTAGATCGTGTGTTGACTTATGCACGACTTTGTTAGCCGCTCTATCGCGTTCACAAGGTGGTGGATCCGGCCGGTTGGCCATATCATTCTTCGGTTGTGTGGGCTCTAAGGCCTCATAGTCGAATTCGAGTAATAGCTTGCGCTTTGGATAGCTATTTGTGTGGTAACTTCCACCGTACTTTGTTTCTTTGTCAAGCACTTTGTTCCACCTGCTGTTGAGCGTATCTTGTGCGGCCTTAAGCCTTTGCTTCTGTTTCTTCGGGCTCCTCGTTGTGGCAATAAGCCTTCTGTGGAGGTTCTCTTGTTCCAAGTGTGTTTCCGGGATGATGTGTGCATCTTCGTCCGGACTGTTTTCCTCCCAAACGGGATTTGATGAGGTTTATCCTTGGCGTCACCGTGTTCGGACGCCGGATCTGTACTATGTTCGCCGTTTGCATCTTGATAGTGCTCTGCCACTGGGGTGGTGTAGTCGTCGTTTCTTCTAGATTCGTCTGGACTGTTATTTTCTCTTGCGTTGTTATCGCTGTTTTTGCTATGGCGGGACTTAGAGCGGCGCTGCTGACGTCGGCGCTTGGGTTGTTTGGAGGGTGCATCCTCCGCTATCTCTTCGTCATTGCCCTCTGTCGGTGTATCCACCATGTATATGTCATGTGATGAAGTAGTGGTCCGGCGCCCTATGGGCGGTGGTTCCTGTTTGTCTCCTGCATCGTCATTCATACCGTCGATGTCTTCGGAGTCGAAGTCGAGCATGTCGGTTAAGTCGTCGACAGTGGCTACTAAGTGGGTGGTGGGTGGGCAGTGAACTTCTTCGTCGTCCGCATCCCATTCTAGCCGGACATAGTTCGGCCAAGGTTCTCCTGACAGGGAGAGAGACCTTAATGAATCAAGCACATCACCGAAAGGTGAGTGCTGAAAGATATCCATGGAGGTGAACTCCATGATCGGCGCCCAATCGGATTTGATGGGTGCGGATGCTGGTGGCTCGGAGCCCGTGGGCGGAGAAGAATCCAGTGGTTCGGCGACGCGGCTCTCGTAAGGGGTAAAGTCAGTATCCGGCTCTATCACCACTGAGAGTGCAGCCTCCATGGCGGGGTCTATCCCTCCGCTCTCGGATGGCGCAATTTGCTCCGTATTGATAGCCGGAGTAGTTGCAGATGCGATCTCCCGAACATTGGCCGACGGCGGAGTTACGTCATGCTCGTCGCGACTGTGCGGCACGTCCGACATGGGCTCAGATCCGTCGAAGATCAAGTCTCCGCGGATGTCGGCGGCGTAGTTCAAGTTTTCGAATCTGACCTGATGGCCAGGGGCGTAGCTCTCGATCTGCTCCAGACGGCCAAGCGAATTGGCCCGCAGTGTGAAGCCGCCGAATACAAAGATCTGCCCGGGGAGGAAAACATCACCCTGGACCGCATCGTTACCGATGATCGAAGGAGCCATCGATCCTTATGGTGATGACACAGTGGAACTCTCAATGAAAGCACCAATGTCGGTGTCAAAACCGGCGGATCTCGGGTAGGGAGTCCCAAACTGTGCGTCTAAGGCAGATGTTAACAAGAGGCAGGGGACACGATGTTTACCCAGGTTCGGGCCCTCTTGATGGAGGTAATACCCTACGTCCTGCTTGATTGTTCTTGATGATATGAGTATTACAAGAGTGGATCTACCACGAGATCGTAGAGGCTAAACCCTAGAAGCTAGCCTATGGTATGATTGTATGTTGTCCTACGGACTAAAACCCTCCGGTTTATATAGACACCGGAGGTGGCTAGGGTTACACAAGGTCGGTTACAAGGGAGGAGATATACATATCCGTATTGCCTAGCTTGCCTTCCACGCCAAGTAGAGTCCCATCCGGACACGAGACGAAGTCTTAAATCTTGTATCTTCATAGTCCAACAGTCCGGCCAAAGGATATAGTCCGGCTGTCCGGAGACCCCCTAATCCAGGACTCCCTCAGACCCCATCTCAGATTTCATGGCCTCAAGACATTTCGCGGAATCTGGGCTCATCATCGCTTCCTCATAGTTCGTAGGTTCGTCATGGTCTAGTAACTTGACTTCCAGAACAGGATTACCATACCACTCTGGGGCGTAACATACTATGTTTGACCTATGAGGTTCAGTAGTAACTTGATCTGAAGTTTCATGATCATCATCGTTAACTTCCTCACTAATTGGTTTAGGCATCACTGAAACTGATTTCTGTGATGAACCGTTTTCCAATTAGGGAGAAGGTACAATTACCTCATCAAGTTCTACTTTCCTCTCACTCACTTCTTTCGAGAGAAACTCCTTCTCTAGAAAGGATTCATTCTTAGCAATCAATATCTTGCCTTTGGATCTGTGATAGAAGGCGTACCCAACAGTTTCCTTAGGGTATCCTATGAAGACACATTTCTCGGATTTGGGTTCGAGCTTACCAGGTTGAAGCTTTTTCACATAAGCATCACAGCCCCAAACTTTAAGAAACGACAACTTAGGTTTCTTGCCAAACCATAGTTCATACGGTGTCGTCTCAGAGGATTTACATGGTGCCCTATTTAACGTGAATGCAGTTGTCTCTAATGCATAACCCAAAAACGGTAGTGGTAAATCGGTAAGAGACATCATAGATAGCACCATATCTAATAAAGTATGGTTACGACGTTCAGACACACCATTATGTTGTGGTGTTCTAGGTGGCGTGAGTTGCGAAACTATTCCACATTGTTTCAAATGAAGACCAAACTCGTAACTCAAACATTCGCCTCCATGATCAGATCGTAGGAACTTTATTTTCTTGTTACGATGATTTTCCACATCACTCTAAAAATTCTTTGAACTTTTTCAAATGTTTCAGACTTATGTTTCATTAGTCACATTGCTTGCAAGGCTTATAGTGATGTGCATTACCGAGAGGGCCCAGAGATACCTCTCTGATAGACGGAGTGACAAATCCTAATCTTGATCTATGCCAACTCAACAAACACCATCAGAGACACTTGTAGAGCATCTTTATAATCACCCAATTATGTTGTGACATTTGATAGCACACAAGGTGTTCCGCTGGTATTCGGGAGTTGCATAAACTCATAGTCAGAGGAACATGTATAAGTCATGAAGAAAGCAATAACAATAAAACTAAACGATCATTATGCTAAGCTAACGGATGAGTCTGGCCCATCACATCATTCTCTAATGATGCGATCCCATTCATCAAATGACAACACATGTCTATGGTCAGGAAACTTAACCATCTTTGATTAACGAGCTAGTCTAGTAGAGGCATACTAGGGACACTCTGTTTTGTCTATGTATTAACACATGTACTAAGTTTACGTTCAATACAATTATAGCATGAATAATAAACATTTATCATGATATAAGGAAATATAAATAACAACTTTATTATTGCATGTAGGGCATATTTCCTTCAATTTGTACAAGGACCAAAGGATTATCCAAGATCTTCGTACAGAGAAAATAGCTTAGAGAGGAAGATCTGCACATAGATGCATCACCAATTTGATAATAACAAATTCAAATTTTGAATTTGAGAATAATCTCAATGCAGTACATGTCCCAAGTTTAATTCTTATGGAAATAAGAAATATTGATCCCACAGAAAATTTTGTTTCTTAGCTTTGGAGTTTATGGGTCTGAAGCAACAACTTCAGATAAATGATTCTTCAAGTTGGCTTTTACTTTGTAGTTATTAGATAACATACTTAAAATTATTTGATATATAATATTGCCTTGCATCATATCTGTAGGTAGTAATAAAGTGTCTTATATATCCAGTTAATACTTGCTTACTTTTGATTCTTGATATCTAGATTTGAAGTGATGGTTTTCCATATTACATGACTTCCAAAATATTTTATGTATGACACTAGATATTTGGATGCTAACTTTTATTCCACTCTTATACTACGGGACGAAGGGACTACATCCTTATAATGCTAAGGGAAGCCAGAGCAGATAACTGAAATGGCAGTGGACACTTCTTCTCTTTTGTGAACAACGATTGATTTTCTCATTGTAATAGTCCTTTACTGAGTTTAGTTGATACATAAATGGTTCTTTACTGAACAATACTTGTGTGTATGTATGTATGTACAATGGTGATAAACCTTTAAAAAGGCCCATTGTCCAACAAGGGCATCCTAACTTCTGATTGGCTTATACTGTAACAATATGATTTGCAAATTTCAAATGGTTGTATATTTGACCCATACTATGATGGGCCAAGGCCCGCCTGGACATGTTGTTCGCATACTACATAATTCATTTATAGGAGATTGTAAACGTTTGGGCACCATGTGTTGAGAAATTGTGCATTGAGATAAGAGATTATATAATTGATGCAAAGGCGTATGATATTTGTTTCAGGAAGAATGTTGATCCATGAAGAATGATATTACAAATTATTTGTATGATTCATGAATTGGGTGTTGTGCACTGTGTGAAATTTTAATTTTTTTGAGAAATTTATCCTATATCTAGTCATGTTTCAAATTATGTGTGTGTGGTCCAAACGTGCATGGCACATGCATGCTTACTAGTGAACTATGATTATTGCGTAGCGCAGGCCGCCTCTAACACTTACACACGTCCCTACGAAGGCCCACCACCGCTTTGACTCTTCACGCATGAGAAACTCATCCATTCATTTCTTCCCGTATGTTGCCTTATCCTCTACCTCTCTATCACTTTCCTCATCCCCTTCCTCTGTCTCAAGAAGATCTCTGACGACCTTCTCTTCACCTTCGCTCTCGATTTGCTTTCTCCAGCAACCAAACGCAATGCCATCAAGCTGCACACCAATGGCGTTGGCTGTTTTGCGCGAGGGGCGATGCTGTGAGCGACAATTCACCATGATGCGAGGCAGTGCTTCAACAACGCACGGAGACCTTGATACAGCAAAGGGGAAAAGCCGTCAGGGGTGTTTCAGGCCATGACTGCCAGAAGCGTTGCGGCCCCAAGCATCATGCATGCACCATCATCCTCGGCGGCTGCCAGTGTTATTGCGATGCAGCACTCGCTGCTACAAGCCTGTTGACAAGCGACGTGAAAAGAAGCACCGGCGGAACGATGCAGGTGTAATACCTAATATGCGATTATATCCCACACGTGTCGAGGCACGACTTAGGGGCATAAGCGCATATTAGGCTCGTCGCAAGGATGGCTATATCTTTGCACATTCCATGTAATGAACTTGAGAGAATACTAGATAGAGGCTTACACTCTACAGCATAATATTCAATCCTTCATACATTCATCCAAAGAGAAGAGCAGGGTCCGACTACGGGGGAAATCAAACAAGAAAATACATATTCACCCATGCTACAATCACAATCGACCAGAGTAGAAGAGTCTACTGATCATCTGGAAACAAAACATACATACGACAATGGTCCTCGTCATACTCCCACTGGACCTCTGTACAATCACTTGTATCTGTATCGGTACCTGCAACTATTGTAGTAGTAATCTATGAGCCACGGGCACTCAGCAATCTCATTATCCAAGGTACCAAAACTAACAAAGCTTAATGGGTGAGGCATGGATACGTGGTGAGGTTGTAGCAAGCACTAAGGGGGTGGTTGGTTGAGATTCTTGCCTGCTTCTGGATTCCAGCTTCTGCTACTTAGGGGCTTCCCGCTGTAGCTGTGGCTTATGGCCTTATCACATAAGCCCCTAAATAGCAGCTTCCGGCTTTGAAGCTGGAAGCTGGCAGGAATCCCAACCAAACAACCCCTAAGCATGTTTAAGTGGCTAACTTACGAGTATAAGAATATGATGAGGGTTCTACGCATAATCGGTCACAAATTAATATGATCAAGAGGTGATCCTATATACTACTTACGGTTCAATCATAACCCCACTGTTTTCGCTTCCCGAACTTCGTCGAAAAGAGACGATCACGGTTACACATGCAGGTGGTGTATTTTATTTGAATTTAGTGTCAAGTTCTCTACAACTGGATATTATATATTTCCATGTCACCCATAACCACGGGCATGGCTCTCGAAAAGATTTAACCCTGCAGGGGTGTCCCAACTTAGTCCATCACAAACTCTCACAATCCGCTTTGGAAAACCTCAACCTTGAGATAGCCCGAAGTATCCTCGGAATCTCGGTGCACAAGACATTTCCATAATCTTTCCCTAATAATAAAGCACAGATTGACTCCATGGGTTCATCGTCACAATACGCTTTTTCCCGTGAATTTACGCTTTCAGTTTGAATTTAAAACATATACGTGAGGTGGTACTAAAGATTGATTTATTATTAGAGAAAGATTGATTGCGTTAAAGATTGTTGGGCCGTCGGTCACTTTCCCAATTGGGATGGACCTTCCTTCTACTATAAAAAACTTGATGCATTACCAACCAGACCGAGTCTCCTTCTTTTATCATCGATCTATCTACTACTTCCTCTCTACTTTGCTTCTTTCTTTCTGCACAAGACGTCCCCGATAGCACATCGATGCAGTTCCGCAGCAGATCAGGTTTCCTTCCTCATCTTTGATCCAACCTGTTCTCCTTCCTCTTCTTTCATCCAATCTTCCCACTTTTTGATCTAATCCTTCCTGCACGCGAAACCATCTCTAACACAAACTACTTCGTGCACCCATGGGGTGTCCGGTAGGGACTCCGGCAGGGTCACCTTTCTCCTAATAATGAGTAATAAAAACCGGTATGCCCGTGGGGTTCAATCTCCTCATGTAGAGAAGATTTTATTCGTTCATCATTTTTGTATGGGGTTCGTCCTGCTTCGGTCCTGCAGCGTCGCATCGTCGTGCAATCCGGCTTGTCATCAGCCTTGCAGCAGCACAACTCACGGCAGCGCCGCCAGCTTCCTCCATGATCTGCGGCTTGCAGCAGCTCACGACACTGGGGGGCGACAACTACCCTCTCCTCGGTTGGCCCGCTCGCAGGCGCCGCCACCTCCTATTTATTTTCTCCAGTGTTGATCGAACGCAAGCAACGAGAGCCTCAGGACAGCGAGTAGCAGCCAGAGAGGGTGTCGGTGAAGTCAGACAGCGAGTAAGCAGCCAGCGCCAAAAAGGGTCGCGCTATACCTGTGTGTCGATTGCTCGGATCAGATTCAGAGGGGAGACTTGCAGGTTATCGATGTGTGCTTAGATCGGGTATCCATAGTTCCGTACGAATCAGGAAGAGGTGGCGGTTAGGAATTTGGTCAGGTCTAACAATTCAGTTTTGATGGGATCAGATCGGCGGGTGGCGGCCAAGGCACCATAGTTTTTCCACCTCTGCTGCAGCAGTGTTGTTTTGATCTGTTGGCTCGCTCTCTATCTCCTGGAGGCTGTTGCTAGCTTCGTACTACTGCTCCACAAAAGAGGGAGGCAGCCAGGCAAAGCAAAGAAGCTTTGTCTGAAAAATATCATGGAGCATGCCAGCAGGTGATGACAATTAATCCCTCCCTGATATGTCGAATTACATAGTCAACAAGGCGTACTGCTAATCCAATAAATCCAGTGTGATCCTTGGTGACCGAAGACAAAAAGCTTCCCTTTGCAGTCTTTCAAGCAAAGAATTCCATGGAAGTCTAGGACATATATATACCTGTGCAGTTTCTTCCATGTTGATCCGTTAGTTGTTCGGTAGCATATGCGTTGATGGATTCCAATTCTACATGCCAGATCAATTGTTCCAATTCTACATGCATGCACACATTGACTACTCTAGGCTTGATTGCTCAATTGGGATTTCCAGAAAAATAAATTAGGATTATGTACAGCATACCACATATGCTTCACCTTGCATCACCAGGGCAGTGCTGCTGTTGCACTAACTACAGTCATCAGCAACGTCCCATGATGCTATCCAGTGCATAAGGAGAGGCACTATGCAAGTTAGAATTCTGGTTTCTATTAACCGTAGGCAAGAAACTGGATGGATATGCCTGCATCCATATACGAGCAAATGGGTGGTCGGCAAAAAACAAAAGGGGCATATTGATCACCTGATTAACAACATTGCCAATGTTGTGCTCGAGTTTTATGGATTTCTATGCGTACATGACCATGACCAACGGGATTCAGCAGAAATATAGAAGGTGCACAGTATTAACTAATTCCAGTGTAGATTGTTGCGATTGCTCGGAACAAAAGACATAGTTTTTTTTAATCCTTAGCTGGTTGAATTTCATAAAATATCATGCACATAAAACTACACGTCACTTACCTGACCTTACAGTATAGTGTGTATTTTTCTTAAACTAGCTGCTTTTGTAGGTCTAAATTAAATATAAAATGAGGTTGAGACAAGGATTGTTCATGGTTGGATATTGATCCAAATTAAGGCATAGAAAGATGACATATAAAGATGTACGAAAATGACTGATGACCTTTTCTCTTTTTGTATATATAGGTGATACAAGTAATTGACTGAATTCATGTTGGAAGTCAACTTCTGTTAGGTAACTACATCTCAATCTTTTTGGAGCAATGAGTGTGCACAAATTGATGTGATACAATTTCATCTAGGTGGATATATTGTAGTTTTATCTACAGTTATAGGAATTTACTTACCTTTGTGGTTTTGATAAAAGATCAAGATGTGTGTACTATATGCATGGTCGACCTAGCTGGAAATTTTTCACAAATGGGTATTATATGGTTGACTTAGCTGGAATTTTTTTAACAAAATTTCTATGAAATTCATACAAGTATTGTGATTGAGTTTGCCATTAGAATAATGTCAATCTTTATTACCCCGTTGCAACGCATGGGCATATGTGCTAGTAGTAAAACAAAACCAACAAGACCTCCCTATGTGCCGACACGCCGACTAGAGCCGTGCGTATCTCATTTGAGGCCACGATCAGATTGTCCAGACTTCCAATAGGCCAATCCATAGTTGCCCGTGGAGGTCACCGGCGGTTGAAAGGGTGGACCAACACTCATGAGGAGCACTGGCCTGGTTTTTTGATTAAGAATCCACGAGTTAATTACTCCCTGTGAAGTTTTGCTTGTTATTGGGAAAAATGTTAAAACCAAAGTTGGACCTTGCTGGAAGAGTTCTACTCAAAGCGAAATGTCAAGGGGGAGGGGGGCATAAACCCCAACCATGTTAGGTATGCAAATCAAGGAACATAACACCAGTATGACGGAAACTATTGTGGCATGAGTGGAACAAAACACCAGGCAAAAAGGCCAAGCCTTCAACACACAACCAAGTACAAAATGCATTAATTAAATAAGAGATATTGTGATATCCCAAGATATCCATGTCCCAACATGGAACATCCTACACTGCACTTGCAACTAGCAATGCTATAAGAGGGGCTGAGCAAGTGGTAACATAGCCAAACAACGTTTTGCTAGGAAGGTGGGGTTAGAGGCTTATCATGGAAATTTAGGAGGCTGGCAAACAAGTAGTAGGTAGCATGACATAGATATAGAAACGATGCAACTAGCAAGCAAAGATAGTAGTGATATCCAGGGTAATGACCATCTTTCCTAAAATGTCCTTGGTAGGATCAAAACCTTGCTCCTCGTAAACGTTCTCAATAGGATACTCTAACTTTGGCTAATCTCCCGGTACTACCCACAAGAAAAGAACAAGCATCCAATAAACAAACAACTATGGAAAAGTGCAATCACAATATGATGCATGACATTTCAAATGTTGTTAACATGGCATCAACTTATTACAATGTTAAATGAAACCTTGCACCACAAAGAAGTGATCCAAACAATTATTTCATGCTCTTTAAATGGATTATGCAATGGACCAAACATAAAGTTTAATTATTTTAACATGCATGATGATGGCAAATACATAACCTACATGAGAAATTGATGTAAATGCATATAAAGAACGTCTCGAACGGAGTTACAGATCTCTCAGAACAATGAAAATGATATCGGGAGGGAATCGGTGAAGACAAGATTGATATGGGCGAAAGCTTGGCAACCCAAGTATGCCACTGGAAGGACTGGAAGATTTTCATGGAAATGGATCTAAATATCATGGCAAATGGATGCATGAAACCCAAATGGTGAGAAAAACAATATGCAATGCAAATCTGCCACAAACAGTAACAAAGCACTTTGCAAGCAACATTTAAATATGCTACATGAACCTAATGTGTAGAAAACGGATATGCAACTACAGTAGACATGTCATATTTCAAAATGTTGCATTGGTACAAATTGATAGGATGCATGGATTAATCGAAATTAAGCTCACAAGATGCAATTTTCTATTAATAGCAATCTGTTATATTATCATGGCATCTTTAGACAAAAATTAAGACATGCTACAGGAGTTGTCATGACATAAAATTGCACAACATGGAAGTATCGGTAACATAGAAGAAACATGTTTACTGATCATGGTCATATGAGTTATGGGTTTGATGCATCATCAAGACAAAATGGCAAGTTTTTTTAACAGGCGGAAAGACAGTGATATCTAGACATGGTAGATAACAAGTTTATCATAGCATGTTTACAAGCTTACAGCAGTCACATCAGGGCATATCATGGCATGAAATAAATTGTCAGTAAGATGGCATGAAATTATCCACATTATTGTTCAATGCGACCTCGTATGTTGCTTCCATTAATCCACCGAAAAATGACAAAATGCCAAGTTATATAAAACTACATGCAACAAAACTTAACCAAATGACAAAACTAATACAATATATGGATTTTTTTGGATTTTTCTACCCCATTTTCATACATAATATACATATGTTACTATATGAAAATGCTCACAAATGCAACAAGTTAATTACTTCCTAAAATGGAAAATGACAGAAATGGCTATATTCCAGAAATGGAAGTCCAAATTTGGACGCCGCCAGATTTCGAAAGAGGCCACATAAAAGGTGATTAAAACAGAGAAAAGAGGGCTAGTATATAAAAGGTGATTCCACGTGCCAACGACCCTGGAGGTGCTGGGTAACTTACCAGTGGGTCTGATTACCCACAAATATAGTGGGTCACAATAGTTTTCGAGGGTAGAGTATTCAACCCAAATTTATAGATTCGACACAAGGGAAGCCAAAGAATATTTGTAAGTATTAGCAGTTGAGCTATCAATTCTACCACACCTGGAGATTAAATATTTGCAGCAAAGTGATTAGTAGCACAATAATATGG
This sequence comes from Triticum aestivum, assembly GCF_018294505.1. Classification (NCBI taxonomy): domain Eukaryota; kingdom Viridiplantae; phylum Streptophyta; class Magnoliopsida; order Poales; family Poaceae; genus Triticum; species Triticum aestivum. Next base: position 361,928,024 of record NC_057797.1, on the reverse strand, counting down.
TAGTTTGATAATAGTAGTAACAATAGCGTTGGTAACGGTAAGAACAGTAACAGTTTTGTAGTAGTTGTAACAGTAGCAATAACAATAGTAACTTAGCAAAAACAATATGTTAAAAGCTAATAGGCATTGGATCGGTGATTACGTTGGATAATATTCATCATATAACAGGCATAACCTAGGGCGACACAGAACTAGCTCCAGTTCATAAATATAATGTAGGCATGTATTCTGTAAATAGTTATATGTGCTTCTGGAAAAGAACTTGCATGACATCTTTTGTCCTACCCTCAAGTGGCAGCGGGGTCCATAAGGAAACTAAGGGATATTAAGACCTCCTTTCAATAGAGAAGCGGATCAAAGCATTAACACATAGTGAATACATGAACTCCTCAAACTAGGGTCATCACCGGAAAGTATCCAAATTGTTTTCACCTTAAGATTTATGGATCATAACACATAATAGGTGCATGTAACTTGTAAGATCGAATCATAGATGTAGATATAATGGTGGAAACATAAACGGTTCAGATCTGAAATCATGGCACTCGGGCCCTAGTGACAAGCATCAAGCATAGCAAAGTCATAGCAACATCAATATTAGAACATAGGAGAAACTAGGGATCAGGCCCTAACAAAACTAACTCGATTACATGATGAATATCATCCAACTGCTCACAGACCAGCGAGCCTACAAAGGAAATACTTACTACCGACGGTGAGCATCACGAAATTGGTGATGGAGGATTGTTGGTGATGACGAAGACCGAAGATCCCCCTGTCCGGAGCCCCGAACGGGCTCCAGATATGGTCTCCCGGCAAAGAACACGAGGTGGCGGCGGCTCCATATCGTAAATCATGATGAAACTTCCTCTCCTATTTTTTCAGGAAAAATTGGATTTTAAAGCGTCAGAATTAGGGTCAGCACATGCCCTGGTGCCCTGTGGGCAACTGCCCCCCCTCCAGTGGGTATTGGTTCCTGTAATTTTTATTTATTCCAAAATAATTCTCCAAAAAGTTTTGTCTAATTCCGAGAACTTTTATTTCTGCACAAAAACAACACCATGGTAATTCTGCTAAAAACAATGTCAGTTAGGGTTAGTCTCAATCAAATCATGCAAATTAAAGTCCAAAACAAGAGCAAAATTGTTAGAAAAAATTAGATATGATGGAGACGTATCAGGGTCCCACAGTGGGCCACATGGTTGTGGCCTCGATGGAGCAAAACATAAAAAAATAGTGGCGCAGCCGGTGGCTAGCACAGGACGACAGTGGCCCTACCGGAGTCATCCCCGGCGACCAAAATGAGCAGCGGATGGCATGGATCGGCCTTACGCATTGAGGCGAGCCTAGAGGTCCTACACATGCACCTAGGGGAGCACGGGAGCATCGCTGACGACGAGGTCCCGTAGCAGCGCGCTTGGGCTCAAGGGGAAATCAATGCTTCGGCACACAAACGACAAAAGGAAAAGGGACATGAGGTTTGTCAGATCACAAGGGGAGGACAATTCCATTGGACGGGAGGAGGTTAGAGTCGGCTGGGATCGAGGAAGAAGATGCTGCGGCCGACGCACATGTCGAGGAAGAAGACGACACGGTCTTGGAGTCCCGCAGGGCCGTCGGGGAAGCATGGACGTAGTCGGCGACAGGGAAGGCGATGGACACAGAGGCGGCAATGGAGGAAGGCGTTGGTCATGGCGGCGCTGTGGCCTCATGATACGTCTCCAACGTATCTATAATTTTTGATTATTCCATGCTATTATGTTATCTACTTTGGATGTTGTATATGCATGAATATGCTGTTTTATATAATTTTTGGGACTAACCTATTAACCTATAGCACAGTGCCAGTTCCTGTTTTTTCCTTGTTTTTGAGTTTCGCAGAAAAGGAATACCAAACGAAGTCCAGACGAAATGAAACTTTTGCGATAATTTTTCTTGGACCAGAAAACATCCAGAGGGCTTGGAGTGCACGTCAGGAAAGCCATGAGGCGGCCACAAGGTCGGGAGGCGCACCAAAGGGGGTAGGGCGTGCCCCCCACCCTTGTGGGCCCCTCGTGACTCAATCGACCTATTTGTTCCGCCTATATATTCTCAAATATCCCAAAACCTTCCAGAGGAGCCACAAAACCACTTTTCCACCGCCGCAACCTTCTGTACCCGTGAGATCCCATCTAGGGCCTTTCCGGTGTCCTTCTGGAGCAGGATTCGATCAAGGAGCGCTTCTACATCAACACCATTGGCTCTCCGATGAAGCGTGATTAGTTTACCACAGACCTACGGGTCCATAGCTAGTAGCTAGATGGCTTATTCTCTCTCTTTGGTTCTAAATACCATGTTCTCCTTGATGTTGTTGGAGATCTATTCGATGTAATACTCTTTTGTGGTGTGTTTCCCGAGATTCAATGAATTGTGGATTTACGATCAGCTTATCTATGAATATTATTTGAATCTCCTCTGAATTCTTATATGCATGATTTGATATCTTTGCAAGTCTCTTCAAACTATTGATTTGGTTTGGCCAATTAGATTGGTTTTTCTTGCAATGGGAGAAGTGCTTAGCTTTGGGTTCAATCTTGCGGTGCTCGATCATGTCATCTTACTTAAATGTGTTACTCTGTTCTTATGAACTTAATACTCTAGATGCAGGCAGGAGTCGGTCGATGTGTGGAGTAATAGTAGTAGATGCAGGTAGGAGACGGTCTACTTGACACGGACGTGTTGCCTATATTCATGATCATTGCCTTAGATATCGTCATAACTTTGCACTTTTCTATCAATTGCTCGGCAGTAATTTTTTCACCCACCGTAATAATTTATGTCTTTAGGGAAGCCTCTAGTGAAACCTATGGCCCCAGGCCTATTTTCCATCATATAAGTTTCCGATCTTCAATTTTAGTTTCCTATTTACTTTCTTTGCAATCTTTTACTTTTCGTTTCATAAACCAAAAATACCAAAAAATATTACTTTATCGTTTATCCATCTCTATCAGATCTCACTTTGCAAATAACTGTGAAGGGATTGACAACCCCTTTGTCGCGTTGGGTGCAAGTTGGTGTTTGTCTGTGCAGGTATTCGGTGGCTTGCATGTTGTCTCCTACTAGATTGATACCTTGGTTCTCAAAAGATGAGGGAAATACTTAGTCTACTTTGCTGCATCACCCTTTTCTCTTCAAGGGAAAAAAACAACGCAAGCTCAAGAGGTAGCAGAAAGAATTTCTAGCGCCGTTGCCGGGGAGATCTACGCCAAGCTGAGACATACCAAGTACCCATCATAAACTCTCATCCCTCGCATCACGTTATTTTCCATTTGCCTCTCATTTTCCTCTCCACTTCTAAAATGATTTTCGAAAATATTTGCCTTTTCTTTGCCCCTCTTCCGTTCACCTTCTTCATTTGCCTTTTGCGTGCTTGTGTGTTGGATTGCTTGCTTTGTCACTATGGCTCAAGATAATACCAAATTGTGTGACTTTTCCAACACCAATATTAATGATTTGTTTAGTAATCCGATTGCTCCTAATGCCAATGCGGAATCTTGTGAAATTAATACCGCTTTGCTGAATCTTGTTATGAAAGATCAATTTTCCGGCCTTCCCAATGATGATGCCGCATCACATCTTAATAACTTCATTGATTTGTGTGATATGCAAAAGAAAAAAGATGTGGATAATGATATTGTTAAATTGAAGCTATTTCCGTTCTCGCTACGAGATTGTGCTAAAACTTGGTTTTCATCTTTGCCTAAAAATAGTATTGATTCATGGAATAAGTGTAAAGATGCTTTTATATCCAAGTATTTTCCTCCCGCTAAGATCATGTCCCTTAGGAACGATATGATGAATTTTAAGCAACTTGATCATGAATATGTTGCACAATCTTGGGATAGGATGAAATTGATGATACGAAACTGCCCTACTCATGGTTTGAATTTGTGGATCATTATACCAAATTTTTATGTTGGATTGAATTTTGCTTCTAGAAATCTTTTATATTCGGCCATGAGTGGCACTTTTATGAAAATTACTTTAGGAGAGGCTACTAAACTCCTAGATAATATTATGGTTAATTATTCTCACTGGCATACTAAAAGATCTTCCACTAGTAAAAAAGTGCATGCGATTGAAGAAATTAATGTTTCGAGTGGAAAGATGGATGAGCTTATGAAATTATTTGCTTGCAAGAGTGCTCCTATTGATCCTAATGATATGCCTTCGTCTACTTTGATTGAAAATAATAATGAATCTATGGATGTGAATTTTGTTGGTAGGAACAATTTTGGTAATAACGCGTATAGAGGCAATTTTAATCCTAGGCCGTTTCCTAGTAATTCCTCTAATAATTATGGCAATTCCTACAACAGTTCATATGGAAATTATAATAAGATGCCCTCTGATTTTGAGAACAGTGTTAAATAATTTATAAGTTCACAAAAGAATTTCAATGCTTTGATTGAAGAAAAAATGCTTAAGATTGATGATTTGGCTAGGAACGTGGATAGAATTTCTCTTGATGTTGATTCTTTGAAACTTAGATCTATTCCACCTAAGCATGATATCAATGTCTCAAAGCCATGAGAATTCCCATTGATGAGTGCAAAGAAAGAACCACTAAGATGTGTGCTAAAAAGATTGGTTTATAGAAAGCGTGTTCTTCTAGTTTCTATGAAAATAATGATGAAGATCTTAAATTGATTGATGTGACTCCTATTGAATCTTTGTTTTCCAATTTAAATTTTGATAAAGATGGGACTAGAGATGATTCAAACTTAGTTAGAAGGCGTCCCAATGATTCGGAGTTTTTTTATCTTGATGCAAAAATTGATAAAAGTGGGATTGGAGAGGTCAAAACTTTAAATAGCAATGAACCCACTCCTTTGGATTTCAAGGAATTTAATTATGATAATTGTTCTTTAATAGATTTTATTTCCTTGTTGCAATCCATGTTGAATTCTCCTCATGCTTATAATCAAAATAAAGCTTTTACTAAACATATCGTTGATGCTATGATGAAATCTTTTGAAGAAAAGCTTGAATTGGAAGTTTCTATCCCTAGAAAACTTTATGGTGAGTGGGAACCTACTATTAAGATTAAGATTAAAGACTATGAATGCCATGCTTTGGGTGATTTGGGTGCTAGTGTTTCCACGGTTCCAAAAACTTTATGTGATGTGTTAGGTTTCTGTGAAATTGATGATTGCTCTTTAAATTTACATCTTGTGGAATCCACTATTAAGAAACCAATGGTAAGAATTAATGATGTTCTTATTGTGGCAAATAGAAATTATGTGCCCATAGATTTCATTGTTCTTGATATAGATTGCAATCATACATGTCCTATTATTCTTGGTAGACCTTTCCTTAGAACAATTGGTGCACTTATTGATATGAAAGAAGGAAACATTAGATTTCAATTTCTGTTAAGGAAAGTGTCGGTGTACAAAAGTAGGGGTCCTTTTTGTACCCCTTTACTTGTGCACTGGCAGTCGCTCCCACACGCCTGTGGCCATGCTTGGCAGGGCTGAGGAAGCGAAGACACAAGACTACCAGAGCAGCACTAAGCCGAAGGCGCGAGAAGCAGAGGGACAGGGTGGGGTTGCCCCGAGAAGATCCTTGCTGGCGGAGCTTATGTAGCCCCGGCAAGAGTCTTGTCGGGGCAACTTTCCCAACACCAGCAGAGCCGCCACCCTTGAGCCTAAGACTTCCGACACCGTCAACAACATTGGAACCAAGGCTCGAGAGGCGCCTACATGGTGGCATGCGGATCTCTGTAAAGACCAATAACATACAAGACTAGATGAGAACCAGAAGACGGAAACCCCCCGGCAAGATCCTTGCCGGGGACGCTCACGAGACCCCTGGCAAGACCCTTACCGGGGACACCTGCGAGACCTTGGGAAGGCCCTTATTGGGGACATCTGCGAGGCCACAGCTAGGCCCTCACCTGCCAAGGCTCCACCGCCATTCCAACACAGCAGTCAACCCGCCAGCAAGGCAGGCACCTGTGTGGGGACGTGCAGCTTCCAGGCCAACTCAGCGAGCACCTGCGTGGTGGCATGCAAATCTTTGTGAAGACTCTGCCACCGCACCAACTCAGCAGCCAGCCAGCAAGCGTGGCGTTGCATGCCTAGTCAGCTTGGATGCACGTCAGTGCGAGACAAGGCGGCGACAGACGAGACGAGCTTCCTTGCCATCCCCGATAAAGTGAGGGGCATGTCGGCAGCGCATTAAATGCGTTTGTCCTACGGTACTAGGCGATAGACTTGTATATAGTACAACTTTCCACCTCCTGTGTGCCACTGTGGTGACCCCTTTGGCTATAAAAGGAGGCCCGAGGCATAATGGAGAAGGATTCAGACTTTTTGGACCCTGCACGCTTTGTAGCTAGTCCATGAACACCAGATAAACACAAACCAGCAGGAGTAGGGTATTGCGCATCACTTGTGGCCCGAACCTGCGTGTTGATCTTCTAAACCCGCTCATTTCCACCAACATCTTTGGCGCACCAGGTAGGGGGAGGCGCAAGCTGTGAGAATTCGGTTTGGAAGTTAGCGCATCAACTTCATAATCACCATGGCCCCCAAGAAAAAGGGGATCATAGTGATCGGGTCGTCCGGAGCCGGCCCGCCCGTGCCAGTGCGAGCAGGCGACCGGTTGGCCATGGATGGTGCCGAAGACCTGGCCCGCGAGCATCCACGACACTCTGGCAATCGGAGCCAGGCGAGTGACATCGTTCGAGTCCAAGACGATGAGTCGCACGCCGCTGGGTCCGGGGGCGGGGTCGTGCTGCCCACGGGCGGCGCGGCAACATCTACGGTGCCCTAGTTAGCACCCGCACCGCGTCCTTCCCAGGCCATGTGCGATGAACGACACCACGACGCCAGAACTCCTGGGCACCGCTGTGGGAAGAGCCCCGTGCGCCACCCTCAGGACGCACCTGCCCAACAAGCGCACCCGAACGCCGGCGAAAGCGGTGTGCATCCACGAGACCGTGATAGAGCTCCTCCTAACTTGGTTAGAAGTCGGAGCGCGTCGCATTCCACGTGGCTTTCACCACCGCCCACGCCAGGAGAAGCGCTGCCACGCATGCAACTGCTCCTCGACTCCCCCCTACTGCGGAGAAGCTCGACGAGTGGAGGGCCACCAACCGAAGCCTCATCAGCTTCGCCAATAAAGATGAGCCGCTCCTAGCGTGACCCTCATGCCAGCGTTTTGTCGAGCCAGTGCATGCCAACGGTGGGAGGACCGGAGACGCTGCGACCACGGTGCACTCTCCTCTCCCACGGCCACGACAGCAGCTACCGGCTCGTCGGGCCGACGCATGTGACAACGTTTCCACAACGTCATCCGACCCGCGAACACGTTGTGACTAACGTCGAGTTCTTTGAGAGCGAGCTCAGGAAGACGCTCGAACTACCATTGAGCGACGGTGGGAGGCGCTCCATCAGTTGGATCAGCGTGCGGGGCCTGCTATGGACCACCCAGCGCCGGGGGGCTCTGGCGACCTGCCTTACGAGGTGGGTTATCCGACCTTTACCCGAGAGCTGCAGCAGTTCCAATGGCCCTCCCACCGCACGTTCAAGCCTGATGTTGGGGAAAAGTACAATGGCAAGACTCACCCGTCAGAGTTCCTCGACATCTACACCATCGCGATGCAAGCCGCCGGGGCTCGTGACGACAAGGTGCTCGCCAACTACTTTCCATTGGCGCTTAAGCCCAACGTCATGTCGTGGTTGATGCACCTGCCAGCAGATTCCATCTCTTCCTGGTCAGATTTGTGCCACAAGTTTGTTGGCACCTTTACCGGAGGCCACCAAGCTCCAGGCCAGGCAAGTGACTTGCATGTCATCCCCCGGAAGGATGGCGAGTCCCTGCGTAAGTACATACAAAGATTCAGTCATGTGCAGTACACCATCTCAGATGTTCATCCCGCCGGTGTCATCAGTGTGTTCCATCAGAATGTACACAACCGCAAGATGCCTGAAGAGCTGGAGATGAACAAGGTCAAGGATGTAGCCAAACTTTATGTTCTGGCTAATAGATGTGCTCGGGCCGAGGAAGGAAGGAAGTACCCCGGCGAGGACGCCGGCACAGAGACCGACTCCACGGACGAAGACGCTGCCGCCCCAACGAAGAAGGGTCGGCGCTGCAGCAGGAAGCATAAGGGCAAGACTGTGATTGCCGTTGAGGGATCCGGCGACCCTAGCGCTGCCAAGAAGGCCAAGGCTGACGACCCCGACAAGGAGGTTGTCGGGTGCGCCGCTTGCCGGGCCTTGGCGGCCGCCGACAAACCAGGAGGCTCCGATAAGCAGTCGTGCAAGATCCACCGCACCAAGGGCCATGACCTCCAGAACTGCCGATAGGTTGAGCTGCTTGCAGAAAAGAAGAAAGCGGAGTATGAAAGGCGGGACAAGGAGAAGGGTCAGGATGGCGCTAAGGGGTCCGGCAAGAAGCGTGGCGGTCAAGGAGGTCGCCGTGGCAAAGATAATCAACAAGAGAGGCCCGCTTGGGGCCGCGACAAGAAGGAAGAAGATGATGATCATGACGAGGACGACGAGTCTGACAAGCAAGAATTCTAGAAAGCTACAGAGGCCATGTGCGTTGACGGTGGCAACTCGCTGCACACCTCTAACCGCCAACTGAAGCAGTGGGCGCATGAGGTCACTACGGCAGAGCCATCGTTCAATGCCCAGAAGCCACGGAAGTGGCCCCGCACGCCCATCATTTTTGACATCGAGGATCACCCTCATCGCACAATTGCGGTCGGGTGTTTTTCGTTGTTGGCTTCACCAACAATACGCAACCTCAAGGTGACAAAAGTGCTGATTGACGGTGGGGCCAGTCTGAATTTGATTTCGCCTGCTGTGATCAAGAAGTTGTAGATTCCTGATGGAGATCTCGAGGAGACGGGCACGTTTCAAGGGGTCAGCCCGGGAAGGAGTCAACCGAAAGGTATGATCACGCTACCCATTATGTTTGGGGGTGAGCTGAACTATAGGACGGAGAAGATCATTTTTGATGTCGCCGAGATCCCCTTGCCGTAGAACGGGATCCTTGGCCGCCCGACACTGGCCAAGTTCAGGGCGACGTCACACTACGCTTACAACATGTTGAAGATACCGGGGCCGCTGACCATCATCACCGTCCCCTCTGACAAGAAAGACACGCTCATCTGCGCTGACTAACTCTACCGAGAGGCAGTTGCGGCAACTGCCGCCAAGGAACTTGCTCCTGCCGCTGAAGCCCCGGGAAGGAAGAAGGCCAGCAATACCTCTTTTGGCGAAACCTCTTCCGGCAAGACCTCTTGCACCCACTCCAGCAAGCGCGCCTCTCCGGAGTGTTGCGCTCCCATTGAGGACGTGCCAGAGAGCTCCACCTGCAAGAGCAGGAAGTCCAAGGCTGCACCACCAGAAAAAAAGAAGGTGTTCGTCAAGGAGGACAACACGGGCAGGGCTTTCACTATAAGTTCCACCATCGACAACAATTAGGAAAGCACGCTCGTCGCCTTCCTGTGGGCGAATGTCGATGTGTTTGCATGGCAAGCATCCGAAAACCCCGGTGTTCCCAGGGAGGTGATTGAGCACCATCTTGTTGTTTGTCCTCATGTGCGGCCCGTCAAGCAGAAGGTCAGGAAGCAAGCTTTGGAGCGACAAGAGTTCAACATCGAGGAGATCAGGAGGTTGGAGGCGGCAGGCCTGGTTAGAGGAGTGCTCCTCCCTACGTGGTTGGCCAATCCAGTGGTGGTGCGCAAGGCAAATGGGAAATGGAGGCTATGTATTGAATACACTGATATCAATAAAGCCTGTCCAAAGGATCCTTTCCCTCTGCCATGCATCGACCAGATTGTGGACTCCACTGTCGGGTGTGACCTGCTGTCAGTCCTCGATGCTTATTCAGGATACCACCAGATCTTCATGATGAAGGAAAATAAAGAAAAAACTGCGTTCATCACCCCATGTGGTATGTACTGTATTGTACGAATGCCTTTCGGGTTGAAGAGCGCTGGTTCAACGTTTGCCCGAGCGGTCCAGATTGGTTTTGACCTCCAGCTACATAGAAATATGGAAGCTTATATGGACGACATGGTGGTCAAACCAAGGACAGGGCCACGCTCGAGCAAGATTTAGAAGAAACATTTGCAAATCCGCGCAAGATCAACCTCATGCTCAACCTACAGAAGTGTGTGTTCGGTGTCCCATCCAGCAAACTCTTTGGGTTCTTTGTGTCTCAATGTGGGATCGAAGCAAATCCCGACAAGAGCAAAGCAATTGAGCAGATTAAGGCGCCAAAACGAGTCAAGGACGTCCGTAGACTCACCGGCTGCGTTGTTGCCCTGAGTAGGTTCATCTCCAAATCTGTTGAGCGCGCCCTCCCCCTTTTCAACATTTTGAAAAAGGCGGGTCCAGTAAAGTGGACTCCGGAGGCAGAGGTTGCACTACAAGATTTGAAGATGTACCTCTCCTCCACGCCAATACTAGTCGCGCCTAAACCACCAGAGTTGTTGCTGCTGTACTTAGCAGCAACGAATCAACTGGTCAGTGCTGCACTGGTGGCGCAGAGGGAACTTGGGGAAGAAGCAGCAATAGAAGCAGATTCATCGGATGGTTGGCCGGAGCCCTCCCTGGCAAGGCCCGGTTCTGGCAAGGTAGAGTCTGAGCAGATGGGAGAAGTGGGACAGAAGAAGAAGGTGGTACAGCACCCCATTTATTTTGTTAGTTCCCTCTTACAGGGGGCTAGATCAAAATATTCCTGTATGTAGAAGCTACTTTTCGGCCTCGAGAAAGCTGCATCACTATTTCCAAGCGCATGAGATCATTGTTGTCACCCGCCTCCCCTTGCAACGGATTTTGCACAACCCAGACGCGACGGGGAGGATTGTGGAGTGGGCATTGGAGCTGTCCATATTTGGCCTCAAGTTTGAAAGTACTTCTATGATCAAGAGTCGAGCCTTGGCAGAATTCATAGCGGAATGGACCGCAACACCCAACGAAGAGGTTCAAGAAACCACCCTTCCCGACAAGGAGACCTTCCGCGATTGGGTTATGTACTTTGATGGTGCTTTGCCACTACAAGGTGCTGGTGCCGGCATGCTACTCGTCGCGCCCACCAGAGAGCACCTCAAGTATGTAGTCCAGATGCACTTTCCCCAGGAAAAATCAACGAACAACATGGAGGAGTATGAGGGATTGCCTGCCGGTCTCAGCATCGCGGCAGACCTCGGAATCAAGAAGCTCATCATCAGAGGTGATTCGCAGCTCGTCGTTAAGCAAGTCAACAAGGATTACGAGAGCCCGTTGATGGATGCCTACGTGGATGAAGTGAGGAAGTTGGAAGAGCGTTTTGACGGATTGCGAGAAGAGCATGTTCCCCGAGCAGAGAATGGCATTGCTGAGAACATGTTGAAGCACGCTACCCTGAAGTTGCCTGTGGAACCAGGTACCTTTGTGCTTCAATTAACTCAACCGTCCGTCGAGCCATCAGCAGGACAGAACAAGCGAACGAAGGCAGGCCCTGGCAAGTACTTTCCCGCTGAGCTCCCAGGAGCCGCCGGCAAGGACGTTGCCAGGTGCCCCAAGCTTGCCGGAGAGCAGCAGCCCCCAACGGAGCCTCGAGCTTTGACCGTAGAGGCAGCTGCCATTACGGTCGAAGATGTGTCTTTAGTCCTTGCCGTCAGACCTCGGGCTCTGGCATGGGCATAGCACACCATCCGTTTCCTCCAAATAGGAGATCTTCCTGAGGAACAAGCAGAAGCAGAGAAAGGAGCCCGTCGGTCTAGCATGTACCATTTTGTGGATGATGCCCTATACAAAAGGGGACCGAACGGCGTGAAGTTGAAGTGCGTTCCTCGGGGAGACGGACTGAGGCTATTGGCGGAGATACATGGAGGCATGTGTGGCTCCCACATAGGGTCGAGATCCCTTACCGGCAAAGCATTCCGGCAAGGCTTCTTCTGGCCCGCTGCCCTCCAGGATGCAACTGCCCTAGTAACCAAGTATGAAGCGTGCCAGTTCCATTCAAAGAAGCTTCATCAACCAGCCCAAGCTCTTCAGACAATCCCTCTTTCCTGGACATTTTCGGTCTGGGGGCTCGACATACTGGGCCCCTTTCCCCGCGCTGTCGGGGGCTTTGAGTACTTGTACGTCGCGATCAAAAAGTTCTCTAAGTGCCCGGAAGTGGAACCAGCGAGAAAGGTGACAGCACAGTCAACCGCCAAGTTCTTCAAGGGACTAGTCTGCCGATTTGGTGTACCCAACAGAGTCATCACCGACAACGGCACGCAGTTCACGAGCCGCACCTTCATGCAGTACATCCAAGACCTCGGCAACAAGGTCTGTTTTGCTTCTGTTGCTCATCCCAAGAGTAACGGCCAGGCCGAGAGAGCGAATGCATAAGTGCTGCGAGGCCTCAAGACTAGGACTTTTGAGAAGATGCACAAATGTGGAAGGTGCTAGGTTGATGAGTTGCCAACAATTCTTTGGTCGGTCAGAACGAAACCAAATCGAGCCACTGGCCAGACACCCTTTGCCCTGGTTTACGGGGCAGAAGCAGTTCTCCCCACAGAACTCATATACGGGTCACCTCGAGTGCTCGCTTATGATGAGCTTGAGCAAGAGCAGTTGCGCCAAGAGGATGCGCCGCTCCTTGAGGAAGATCTTCTTCGGGCTGCTGTGCGAGCCGCTCGCTACCAGCAGGACTTGCGTCGCTATCATAGCCGCAAGGTTCATGCCCGAAGCCTTGAGGAAAGCGACCTTGTTGTTCGGCGGATTCAATCCGCCAAGAATTCAAACAAGTTGATGCCAAAGTGGGAAGGCCCTTATCGGGTAATACGAGTCACCAGGCCCGGCGCAGTCCGCCTGGAGACTGGAGATGGCATTCCGGTGAGCAATTCCTAGAATATCGAACATCTTCGCAAGTTTTACCCCTAAGGCGCGGTTGCCGGGAGCCCCGACAACCCCCATTTTGTACTAGCCTTGCCGGCAAGGCATGTAACCTTATGTACAAAGCTAGGAGCAGACCCTGTGTGCAGTCAGGGACAGGAATCCCTTAGTACGTATAGTTTCCTATCAATTCCCATGTTTTTGTGTATACATATATGCATGCTTGTCCAGGGTACTATACTACTTTTTTTCAATAAATATTAGTGGACCACCGAGGTTCCATGCTCTTGCCCTCTCTTCTTTCCAGCCACGGCAAGGGCGCGCGATCCCGCCAAGGACCCAGCTCCAGCAAGAAGTCGAGAAGACCGCCCAGCACGGCGATCCCCGGCAAACCAAACAGATAAAGTTTACCTCTTGCCCATCTGTGTTCGTAACCTACGACTTGTGCATTAGAAAACCTCACCACTCTTATTTAAAAACTCGGGTGCTCCCATTCCCGGCCCGAACGCTGCTTCGATCATAGTGGTCGTAGTAGCCCTTGCTAAAAGGAGGTGGATGGGGGGCTGGACCCTTTGTCTGTAACTCGGCAGATATGATTCTCCGGCAGGCGCAAAGGGCGCTGGCAGGGAAGCTTGCCGGGAGGACTCGTTTACTTACATTAAGGAGGCGTTTCGCCTCTGCACGAGCATAACACGTGCACGGGTTCCCGGCAAGGCTAGACTTTTTCATTAACATGCTGATGCAAGAAGAGAGGTTACAGGACACAAGCATGGGCTCGAGAGATTGCATTATCTAGAAATTAAGATTTGGCAAGTGCCTACAATCTAAAAGAAAGATAGGTGCCCCGTGATCTCCGTTCTTGCCCCTTTCCTCCCAGGTGCGGCAAGTGAAGGAAAAAAGGAAGCGGCGGGGAATGTGCCGATGGAGAGCTTGACGAGGAAGACCCTCGGCAGGGCGCGTGGCCAAGGGAGGAGGGCAGCGCGGTCAGCCGGAGTCGGCGTCCTCCCGCTTGACGCCCTCATCATCGTTGTCGTTGTCATCCTCATCACTCCCGCTCGAGGAGGAGTTTTCGTCGTCAGTGGAGCTCTCCACGCAACACCTTAGGCGAGTTACCAAGTGCCCAAAAACCATGATGGAGAGCAGGCCGTTATCCATCAATTTGAAGTGGAGGACGAGCCCCTTCGACAGGCTATGGGCACGGGCGCAGGTTTTCCACCCGCGGCGGAGATACATGACATGAGGGGCGGGGAAGTCGACGTCGACCCGCATGTTGCCATTTCCGCAGCCCCTCATATGCAGTCTCAAGGCTTGTGGCAGGTCGAGCTCCATCTCCCGAGCGAACGGAGTGGGGAGACAGAGGCGACCACGCACTGGCTTGTGCAGCCCGATGAAGAATTCGCGGGGCTGGTCTCCGACATGGCCCTCCATTGGGGGAGAAGCCGCTGGCGGAGGCGCGGCCGGTGCGATGCCCCGTCCTCCTCTCCCCCGAGCGCCATGGCGGGCCCGGCCTCGCCCCCTCCCTCTTCCTCTCGTGGTCGGCTCCGCCACCACGAGCTCTTGGGGAGGAGGGGCACGCTGTCGAGGAGAGACCCTCGTCGCTGCCATCGGAGCGCCCGCGTGCCCTCCCGCCATAGCGAAGGGAAGGAAGGAGTCAAGATGGAAGGAGATGAATGTAGAAGGATTGAAGGATGCCATCCCCTCCCCTTCTTATAAAGGGGCGGAGCCGGGGCTCGACCGCCCCACTTAACCAATCCGACCGCCAGGGGCGCAGGGAATCGGGACCGACCCGCTGCTCCAATCAGTGACGACCTGGTTTCCCGTCTCACCATTAAGGCTCGTGCCCTCCACGTCCACCTCCTACCCTCCTTGGCACATGGAGGACACATCGTGAGCAGGCCAGAATCGAGAAGGCAGGTGAAGCGACTGTTTTCTACCCCGTGATCGTGGGGCACGGGCGCCTTGGAGGCCATGAACCGAGTCCACTTAGTAGATGAGCCGCGCCCCTGCGTATTGCTCTTTTTATGGGGAAAACGCGAGCCGCCTCTTTACTATTCCCCACGATGTGACGCAAGCGTCCTGCGACCGCCCCACGACCCCCACTTCATGCATTCAATGTGGGTCATGGGGAAGCACAACTGGCGAGGGGGTTACTGCGGTAGAACTCTGCCACCCGTACCCGCGCACCGTTCTGGCCCTGGCCCAATAACGCTCCGCGCTTATATGTGGCCCAGGCCCGGGGGCTCCTATCGGTGTACAAAAGTAGGGGTCCTTTTTGTACCCCTTTACGTGTGTGTGGGAAGTCGCTCCCACATGCCTGTGGCCACACTTTGACAGGGCTGAGGAAGCGAAGACACAAGACTACTAGAGCAGCGCCAAGCCGAAGGCGTGAGAAGCAGAGGGACAGGGTGGGCTTTCCCCGGCAAGAGCCTTGCCGGGGAAGCTTACGTAGCCCCGGCAAGAGTCTTGCCAGGGCAATTTGCCCAACACTAGCAGAGCCGCCACCCTTGAGCCTAAGAGTTCCGACACTGTCAACAACATTACAACCAAGGCTCGGGAGGCGCCTGCATGGTGGCATGCAAATCTTTGTAAAGACCAAGAAGATACAAGACTAGATGAGAACCAAAAGACGGAAACCCCCCCTCGGCAAGATCCTTGCTGGGGATGCTCAAGAGACCCCTGGCAAGTCCCTTGCCAGGGACACCTGCAAGACCCCAGCAAGGCCCTTGCCGGGGACATCTGCGGGGACGCAGCCAGGCCCCCACCTGCCAAGGCTCCACCGCCGTTCCAACACAGCAGTCAACCCGCCAGCGAGGCAGGCACCTGCATGGGTATTTGCATCTTCCAGGCCAACTTAGCGAGCACCTGTGTGGTGGCCTGTAGATCTTCGTGAAGACTCCGCCACCGCACCAACTCAGCAGCCAGCCAGCCAGCATGGCGCTGCACGCCTAGTCGGCTTGGACGCGCGTCAGTGCGAGACGAGGCGGCGACAGACGAGACAATCTTCCTTGCCGTCCCCGATAAAGTGAGGGGGCACGTCGGCAGTGCATTAAATGCATTTGTCCTATGGTACCAGTGATAGACTTGTATACAATACAACTTTCCACCTCCTGTGTGCCACTATGGTAACCGCTTTGGCTATAAAAGGAGGCTCGAGGCATACTCGAGAAGGATTCAGACTTTTTGGACCCTGCACGCTTTGTAGCTAGTCAAAGAACACCAGATAAACACAAACCAGCAGGAGTAGGGTATTACGCATCACTTGCGGCCCGAACCTGGGTAAACTCCCATGTGTTGATCTTGTAAACCCGCTCTTTCCACAACGCCCACACCCGCCAACCGTAGAAGGGACTCCCTGTGATCCCATAGGTGTCGTTTCCATCGACAGAAAGGCATGGAACACTTCGCAAGAAATAAAATTAGATTTCCTTATGTATCTATTATGAGACTTATGGATTGCATGCCAAAGATGATAACACTTAGATCTACTCTTGTTTTATGCCTAGCTAAGGGCGTTAAACAATAGCGCTTGTTGGGAGGCAACCCAACTTTATTTTTGTTTTTGCTTTTTAGGTTCTGTTTTGCATTAAATAATTCATCTAGCCTCTGGTTAGATGTGGTTTGTGTTTTAATTAGTGTTTGTGCCAAGTAAGGCCTTTGGGACAGCTTACGGTAATAATTGATTTGATCTTACTAAAAAATAGAAACTTTTGCGCTCAGTCCCAGAATTTTTTAAAATCACATAAGCATTATAAAACCATGATTGTTTTACAGTAGATTGATATAGAAATTTCTTATGTTGTCCTAAATTTTTAGGATTTTTGGAGTTAGAGCAGTATTGGAAATATCCAAATTGCTACAAATTGTTCTGTTTTTGACATATTCTGTTTTTTCCATGTTGTTTGCTTATTTTGATGCATCTATGGCTAGTATCGGGGGGGGGGGGTATCAGGTATGAACCATGGAAAAGTTGGAATACAGTAGATATGACACCAATATAAATAAAGAATGAGTTCACAACAGTACCAAAGTGGTGATTTATTTTCTTATACTAACAGAGCTTACGAGATTTTCTGTTGAGTTTTGTGTTGTGAAGTTTTTAATTTTTGGGTAAGGATCTGATGGACTATGGGATAAGGAGTGGAAAGATCCTAAGCTTGGGGATGCCCAAGGCACCCTAAGGTAATATTCAAGGACGACCAAGAGCCTAAGTTTGGAGATGCCCCGGAAGATATCCCCTCTTTCGTCTTCGTCTATCGGTAACTTTACTTGAGGCTATATTATTATTCACGACATGATATGTGTTTTGCTTGGAGTGTCTTGTATGATTTAAGTCTTTGCTTTTTAGTTGCCACAATCATCCTTGTTGTACACACCTTTTGAGAGAGACACGCATGAATCGTGATTTATTAGAATACTTTATGTGCTTCACTTATATCTTTTGAGCTAGGAAATTTTGCTCTAGTGCTTCACTTATATCTTTTCAGAGCACGACGGTGGTTTTATTTTATAGAAATTGATGAACTCTCGCACTTCACTTATGTTATTTTGAGAGTCTTTAAAACAGCATGGTAATTTGCTTTGGTTATAAAATTAGTCCTAATATGATAGGCATCTAAAAGGGATATAATAAAAACTTTCATATAAAGTGCATTGAATACTATGAGAAGTTTGATTCCTTATGATTGTTTTGAGATATGAATATGGTGATATTAGAGTCATGCTAGTAAGTAGTTGTGAATTGAAGAAATACTTGTGTTAAGGTTTGTGAGTCCTGTAGCATGCACATATGGTGAACCGTTATGTAACGAAGTTGGAGTATGCGATACTTTTTGATTGTCTTCCTTATAAGTGGCGGTCGGGGATGAGCGATGGTCTTTTCCTACTAGTCAATCCTCCTAGGAGCATGCACGTACTACTTTGTTTCGATGACTAATAGATTTTTTCAATAAGTATGTTGAGTCCATCGATTATACGCACTCTCACCTTTCCGCCATTGCTAGCCTCTCTAGTACCGCGCAACTTTCGCCGGTACCATACACCCACCTTATACCTTCCTCCAAACAACCACCATACCTACGTATTATGTCATTTCCATAGTCGTTCCGAGATATATTGACATGAAAATTTCCAGCATTCCATTTATTATGACACACATCATCATTGTCATATTGCTTTGCATGATCATGTAGTTGACATCATATTTGTGGCAAAGCCACCGTTCATCATTTTTTATACATGTCCCTCTTGATTCATTGCACATCCCGGTACACCGCCAGAGGCAGTCACATAGAGTCATATTTTGTTCTAGTATAGAGTTGTAATTTTTGAGTTGTAAGTAAATAAAAGTGGGATGATCTTCATTATTAGAGCATTGTCCCATGTGAGGAAAAAGAGAAAAGGGAAAATAAAAAAAAAGAAGGCCCACAAAAAAATGAGAGAAAAATAGAGAGGGGACAATGTTACTATCCCTTTTACACACTTGTGCTTCAAAGTAGCACCATGATCTTCATGATAGAGAGTCTCCTATGATATCACTTTCATATACTAGTGGGAATTTCCATTATAGAACTTGGCTTGTATATTCCAATGATGGGATTCCTCAACACACCCTAGGTCTTCATGAGCAAGCAAGTTGGACGCACACCCACTTAGTTTTCTTTTTGAGATTTCATAAACTTATAGCCCTAGTGCATCCGTTGCATGGCAATCTCTACTCACTCACATTGATATCTATTGATGGGAATCTACATAGCCCGTTGATATGCCGAGTTGATGTGAGACTATCTCCTTCTTTTTGTCTTCTCCACAACCACCTTCTATTCCACCTTTAGTGCTATGTCCATGGCTCAGGCTCATGTATTGCGTCAAAATTGAAAAATGTTTGGGAATGTCAAAAGTATGAAACAATTGCTTGGCTTGTCATTGGGGTTGTGCATGATTTAAATTTTTTGTGTCATGAAGATGGAGCATAGTCAGACTATATGATTTTGTAGGGATAAGCTTTCTTTGGCCATGATGTTTTGAGAAGACATAATTATTCTGTTAGTATGCTTGAAGTATTATGGTTTTTATGTCAATATTAAGTTTTTGTTTTGAATCATACGGATCTAAAAATTCATGCCACAATAAAGAGAATTATATGATAAATATGTTAGGTAGCATTCCACGTCAAAAATTCTATTTTTATCATTTACCTACTTGAGGACGAGCAGGAATTAAGTTTGGGGATGCTTGATACTCTCCAACATATCTGTAATTTTTTTATTTTTCCGTGCTATTATATTATCTATTTTGGATGTTTTATATGCATTATGATTTTTGGGACTAACCTATTAACCTAGAGCCCAGTTCCAGTTCCTCTTTTTTCCTTGTCTTTCAGTTTCGCGGAAAAGGAATACCAAACGAAGTCCAAACGGAATGAAACTTTCGCAATGATTTTTCTTAGACCAGAAGACATCCAGAGGGCTTGGAGTGCACGTCGGGAAAGCCATGAGGCAGCCACAAGGTTGGGAGGCGTGCCTAGGGGGTAGGGTGTGCCCCCACCCTTGTGGGCCCCTCATGACTCCACCGACCTATGTCTTCCACCTATATATTCTCATATATCCCAAAACCTTCCAGAGGAGCCACGAACACTTATCCACCGCCGCAACCTTCTGTACCCGTGAGATCCCATCTAGGGGCCTTTTTCGGCGTCCTGCCGGAGGGGGATTCGATCACGGAGGGCTTCTACATCAACACCATTGCCTCTCCGATGAAGCGTGAGTAGTTTACCACAGACCTACGGGTCCATAGCTAGTAGCTAGATGGCTTCTTCTCTCTCTATCTATCTTTGGTTCTGAATAGCATGTTCTCTTCGATGTTCTTGGAGATCTATTCAATGTAATAATCTTTTGCGGTGTGTTTGCCGAGATCCAATGAATTGTGGATTTATGATCAACTTATCTATGAATATTATTTGAATCTCCTCTGAATTCTTATATGCATGATTTATTATCTTTACAAGTCTCTTCGAACTATCGATTTGGTTTGGCCAACTAGATTGGTTTTTGTTGCAATGGGAGAAGTGCTTAGCTTTGGGTTCAATCTTGCCGTGCTCGATCCTAGTGACAGAAGGGGAACTGACACATATTGTATTGTTGCCATCAGGGATAACAAGATGGGGATTTCATCATATTTCTTGAGTTAATTCTGCTACATCATGTCATCTTACTTAATGTGTTACTCTGTTCTTATGAACTTAATACTCTAGATGCAGGCAGGAGTCGGTCGATGTGTGGAGTAATAGTAGTAGATGCAGGCAGGAGTCGGACTACTTGACACAGACATGATGCATGTATTCATGATCATTGCCTTAGATATCATCATAACTTTGTGCTTTTCTAGCAATTGTGCTTCTCTCAATTTGTTCACCCACCATAATAATTTCTATCTTGAGAGAAGCCTCTAGTGAAACCTATGGACCCCGGGTCTATTTTCCATCATATAAGTTCCCGGTCTACAATTTTAGTTTCCTATTTACTATCTTTGCAATCTTTTACTTTCCGTTCCATAAACCAAAAATACCAAAAATATTACTTTACCGTTTATCCATCTACATCGGATGTCACTTTGCAAAAAAAGAGTGAAAGGATTTACAACCCCTTTGTCGCTTTGGGCGCAAGTTGGTGTTTGTTTGTGCAGCTGTTCGGTGGCTTGCATGTTGTCTCCTACTGGATTGATACCTTGGTTCTCGAAAGCTGAGGGAAATACTTACTCTACTTTGATGCATCATCATTTCCTCTTCAAGAAAAAACCAACGCAAGCTCAAGAGGTAGCACCTCAGCATTGGTTGCGCCCGGGACATGTCGGAGACGGCTGATATGGTAGCTATTCCACCCTGGCGGCGACAGCAGATGGCAGAGGAGAACCCTAGGGGAGGAGGGGCAAGAAGATGGGCCTTATAGGGGTAGGTCGAGCAGGTGGAGCTCGCATGCACTCGACCACGACCATGTGCAGCGTGGCAAGGGGGACAAAGGTACGTGGGGCCGCCGGCGGGTGGGGCCGTGGGCACCACGCGGCAGCGGGCTAGCGGGGGTAGGTGCGGGCATGGGTGAGAAAATGTGTAGCGCCCAAGATGCTATTCTATCCCAATCATGTGATGAATTCAGGATTGGGGCACAACTGCATTTCAAGCGCATAGCAAGGTGGATATCATTACAACATACCATGTACTAAATAGATGAGAATACAAGATAAAGTCTTACGTGCCACAAGTTACAACATTCATACAACAATACATCAATACATGGCAGCCATCATACAGAAGAGCAAGATCCGACTACAGATGAAATCAAACGAAAAAGAACAACGACATCCACCCTGCTAATCCCAGGCTCCCCGACCCGAAACATATCCCTTGATCAGAGAACTCCAAAAGCAAGCATCTCTCTCATGTCAGATCATCGCATTACCTGTACCTGCAACTGTTGTTGTAGTAGTCTATGGGCCATGAGGACTCATAAATCCCATTACCATGGGTATCAAGACTAGCAAAGCTTAATGGGTATGGAATGGATAAGTGGTGATGTTGCAGCAAATGACTAAGCACAATATGGTGGCTAACTTACGAGTACAAGAATAAGATGAGAAACTACGCAATGGTCGCAAACTAGTAATGATCAAGAAGTGATCCTGAACTACTTACGTTCAAACATAACCCAACCGTGTTCTCTTCTCGAACACACCCGAAAAGCGACAGTCACGGTTACGCATGCGATTGGTGTATTTTAATTAAGTATACACTGGTACACGTCGGTGTTATACTTTTAACCCCTTTCCGCCACGGTGTTCGGAACCGTCACCTAGTGAGTGTGAGCGATAGGGGGGTCCTTCCCACATGACCCAGAAAACCGTCGGGGATATGCCCTCCTGGCACACACGCTCGACAAAATGAGGTCGTGTGCGACCGACGAGCACTCAAATACAGAAAACGTATAGTAGTGCTAAAAAATACAATTATACAGGCGAAATCATTTCCGGTCATAAGTACATCTCACATAGTCAGTCACCGCTAAACGTTTCCGTTCGTATATACATCCCACACAGTCACTCCAAGGAAAATGTTTGCGCAAGGTGGTGTAACGCAAACAGTTTTCAAGAGAATGTTGTGTGTGATTTTTCATTGATCCAACACGGTTTATTCCTAGAAACTATGTGCGTTGCCTGAGGTCATCGCCCACATGTTTTCTCGATAAACGTTTGCAATAGGAAAAGCTAATTGGCCAATTAGTGGGCTAATTGCCCTATTATGAATAATCCATTTACTAATATAATTGACATTCATATTAAGCACATAATATATTCCATTTCCATATTAAGGAAGTAGGATTTCATAATTGAAATACATCGGAGTACAACATGATATAGCTTCAACACTCAGCTACCCCATTACACAACTGCACCGGCAGCAAGTTTCACATGCAACATCTAGAACCTTTCAAAATTAGCATCATAGATGGTACATAGAGAGATGCATATCATCTGGAAAACTGCTGAAGCGGAAGGCAATTATTGAGCCTTCATTCATGTTGAAGGTCTTTGCAACTTTAGGCCAGTGCATGTGGATGATTGACCGTCCATACTTCGACCTCTTCAGGAACACTTCAATATTGAACCGCGGGTGTTCTATGAAAACTTTCCTCGCCTCCTGATCACAGAGGTGGTTTGAGAGGTAATCATCAGTGAAGCCTGAAAACAAGGATGTGCATAAATATCTTCTCTCTATTGGAAATGGGGCAAAGTAATAAAAAGGCAAGGTATAATAGTTAGTACCATTTTGTAAATCTCAGTGCTTCCCATTGTTTCCATACAACACATATAAGGTAGTTAGTCATCAGGTTAAGTAAGGGTTCACATGCTATTAGTAAAAGTTGTTGATGATAAATAAGCACATTGCAGATTCATCAGATTAATTCAAGCCACATGGAAAACCCATTTATCTAAACCAAGCATGATTAAAAACTAGGAAATATAGCACTTGTATATGTTTCTCATGTATTAAGTGCAGCGAAATTCGATTTATTCCTCACATGGTATACAATAGCAGAATGCAGCCACAACAATTGAACATCACATTGCAGAATTGAACCAAGCAGTTAACTAAACACCATAACAAATGAACCAAACGTTAACTGAGCACCACATTGCACAGTATAACATACTCCTAATAGAAGACCAGTCAGTTAATGTAACGCCCTCGATGCGGCTATATCTCCCACGTGTCGAAGCACGACTTAGAGGCATAACCGCATTGAAGGCAATGTCGCAAGTGAGGTAATCTTCACACAACCCATGTAATACATAAGGGAAAGAGATACATAGTTGGCTTACAATCGCTACTTCACACAATTACATGAATAAAGCATTACGTCAACCAGATACAAACAAGGTCCGACTACGGAACCAAAATAAAAGAAGACTACCCCAAAAGCTACACAGATCCCCGATCGACCCCAACTGGGCTCCACTACTGATCAACTAGAACGAAACAACACAAAGGACAAGATCTTCATTGAGCTCCTCCTTGAGCTTGGTTGCGTCACCTGCTCGGTAACATCGGCACCTGCAAACTGGTTTTGGAAGTATCTGTGAGTCACGGGGACTCAGCAATCTCACACCCTCGCGATCAAGACTATTTAAGCTTATAGGTAGGGTAAAAGGTATGAGGTGGAGCTGCAGCAAGCGACTAGCATATTTGGTGGCTGACGTACGCAAATGAGAGCGAGAAGAGAAAGCAAAAGCACGGTCGAACAACTATGATCAAGAAGTGATCCTAGAACAACCTACGTCAAGCATTACTCCAACACCGTGTTCACTTCCCGGACCCCGCCGAGAAGAGACCATCACGGTAACACACGCGGTAGATGTATTTTAATTAAGATCAACTTCAGGTTTTCTACAACCGTACATTAACAAATTCCCATCTGCCCATAACCGCGGGCACGACTTTCGAAAGTTCAAACCCTGCAGGGGTGTCCCAACTTAGCCCATCACAAGCTCTCACGGTCAATGAAGGATATTCCTTCTCCCAAGACAATCTGATCAGACTCGGCATCCCGGTTACAAGACATCCTCGACAATGGTAAAACAAGTCCAGCAAAGCCGCCCGAATGTGCCGACAAATCCCGATAGGAGCTACACATATCTCGTTCTCAGGGCACACTCAGATGAGACATCCTACGAGTAAAACCAACCCTCAAGTTGCCCCGAGGTGGCCCTGCAGTCTACTCGGTTCGGACCAACACTTAGAGAAGCACTAGCCCGGGGGGTTAAAATAAGATGACCCTCGAGAGAGCGACTCCCAAGGGAAAAGTAGGTGGTGGTGATGCAAATGGTAAAACCAAGGTTGGGCCTTGCTGGAGGAGTTTTATTCAAAGCAAACTGTCAAGGGGTTCCCATTATAGCCCAACCGTGTAAGGAACGCAAAATCCGGGAACATAACACCGATATGACGGAAACTAGGGCGGCCAGAGTGGAACAAAACACCAGGCATAAGGCCGAGCCTTCCACCCTTTACCAAGTATATAGATGCATTAATTAAATAAGAGATATTGTGATATCCCAACAAAATATCCATGTTCCAACCAGGAATAAACTTCAATCTTCACCTGCAACTAACAACGCTATAAGAGGGGCTGAGCAAAGCGGTAACATAGCCAAACAACGGTTTGCTAGGACAAGGTGGGTTAGAGGCTTGGCTTAGCAATATGGGAGGCATGATAAGCAAGTGGTAGGTATCGCAGCATAGGCATAGCAAAAGAGCGAGCAGCTAGCAAGCAAAGATAGAAGTGATTTCGAGGGTATGGTCATCTTGCCTGAAATCCCGCAAGGAAGAAGAATGATTCCATGAAGAAGACAAATGGACGTAGTCGAACGAATCCTCACAACTCCGGAACGGAACCGAAGCTCACGAGAAAGGCAACCCGGAAAGAAGCAAACAACATAGTAAACAACCACTACAACAACATGGCATGATGCACAACAAGTATGATGCATGTCCGGTTTAATGAAGCATGGCATGGCCAAGTGCACAAGCAATTCTACAAATTAAGTGGAGATCAATATGCAACTCCATTGCATATTGACGGAACTCCACATCAATTATTTAGTTCACTCTTGGTTAGGTACTCAACAATATTAAATGTTGGTTAACATGGCAAGAGGTGAAGCATAACAAAACTACACCATCTAAACAGTTTAAATGGGGCCGGATATAACAAATAACGAATCCGGTAAATCCCCATATGCATTAGTAATTTAATGCAAACAACAATTTTAACCAATCTCGAAGTTGTTATCATGATGCGGATGACATGTGCAAATTTATGCAATTTTTATTAAAAGTTTGACAAGAGCATTATGAAGCATTTGGTCGTCATTGTGGAACAAAAAGGGTGCCACGGCAACTACAACGGAAATGGTGCCACGGCAACATTCCGGGTGATCCGACAACTCATTGAGATGTCGGTGCAAGAGAAAATGTGGATGAACGGATCATGCGAGGATGGTGGGGTGATCCCAGATACCGGGTTTCCCATGGGTCGGCAGCATGGCAACCGAGGAGGAACGTGCAGTGACAACTCGGACACGGTTCGAACATGAGCATCTCAAACATCGCAAGCATTCGTTACATGGACGTCGTCTCGGGTTATACCTTCGAAGTGTGCAAACGGGACGGTTCTCGTTCGGTGCCAAGTAGAGGAAGTAGACGTTCTCGGGGCGTTCGTAGTGGAAGTAGTGGGGTACACGACGACGGTAGAGGTACTCGCGGCGGTAGTGGTACACGTTTTCGTAGAAGGACTTGACGAATCCGAGTCACTTGGGGTCGACGGTAGTCATTCACGTTTTCGAGGAGGAAGTAGAGGTTCTCGCGATCACGTGGTAGTGGTATGTGTCATCAGTAGATGAACTTGGCGATCCAGAGAGGGTACTTGCCAGTCCCACAACATTGTAACCGTTCATGGCAGAGAACTTGATGTTCACGGGTCTTCCAAAATGGTGTGGTACTTGGCGAAGTGCACGTCGACGGTAGTCGAACTTGACGGTTTTTGTTCATGGGTCTTCGGCGTCGGTAGTCGTTCTAGGCGCCGGGTGTCGAGGTACTTGGCGTTCTTCGGATTCCGAAAAAGGCGGTAGAGGTACTTGACCCGTCACAATGTAGTCGAACTTGACGAAAAACGGGTCTCCTCGGGGACTTGATGCATCCGAGTTCTTCTGGTTTGTAGATGTACTCGGCGTTCTGAGTCTGGGTCTTGCCGGTCTTGATGGTCCAAAACGAACAAAACGCAAAGGACCCTGGGTGGCAGCATCAAGGAAGCGATGGTAGTGGTTCGTGGCAGGAAGCAGCAGCGGGTCCTGGTGGCCGGCATCGCCGGATCTCGCGGATAGGAGGCTGGTGACGCAGCAGCCCCTGTCGTTCAACGCAGGGTGAAGCAGAGGGCATGGCGCGACGGTGCGGGGCAGGGACTGGACGCGGGGCAAATGTGGACTTGGGGCTCCGGTGGGAGGAACTTGAGGCGCAGGGGGCGGCGAGCTCGAGCAGATCCGGGCGAGGGTGGCTTGCAGCCCGGACGGGAGGTGAGTGGCGGTGGTAGCTTCGAGCTCGGCTAGCTGCGGCCATGGAGGACGGCGGCGCTGAGGCGGGGCAACGCGCGCAGAGACAGGCGCGGACCATGGGGATCGGGCGCGTGGGACTCTCAAGGCGAGGAGGAGGCCATGGCAGGAGGCGGAGCGTCGACGTGGTCCTGGAGCTTGACGGCGGAGGGAGCAGGTCATGGGTGACGCAGCAGGGGCAACGATAGGGTGGCCTGGACGAGGCCGGAAGCCGAGGAGGGAGCGGTCGACGGAGCCCGGACCAGGAGTCGAGGTGGCGGAGCTCCTGCTCGGCGACAGGCGAGAGGAGGGACCCGCGGGATCGGGCCCGGGGCTCTGTGCGGGTGTGGAGTCGCCGGAGTTGGCCTCCAGTGGCAGCGCGAGAGCGCTTCGGGCGACGCAAGGAGAAGTAGAGGCGCGAGGTAGGAGAGGAGGGCGCTCGATGAGGAGAGGGCGAGGGCATCGAGCGGGTTCTGGCCTCTGGTGGCGCGAGGGAGACGAGGGAGAGGGAGAGAGCGATGCGGGAGGGGTTAGGGTAAGCAGCGGGGCTGATTGGGCCTGGCCTTGGGCCGGCGCGTGAGGGAGGGAGGCCCAGGAGGGCAGTGGTGCAGGCCTGGCCAGGGGTGCAGGCCGCCTCTCTCCCTAAATATCTCTCTTTTCCCATTTTAAAAGAAAACAGAAAAGCGAAGGAAAAGAAAGAGAAGGTAGGGTGGAAACTGGGCATGGGGATAATTTTACTGGACTTGCAATAATGATCTTGATCCAAGAAAAGTATAAATGGGCATGTACAAAGTTTGGATTGGAACTCATTTGAATTAAATTCAAATGAGTTCGAATAAGAAGTGGGCGTTAGAAAGGTCCCAAAATGTTGAGATTTTTGGTAGACCTCCGGAAAAAGATAAAAGAATTTATGGGCGAAGTTTGAGGAGCAAACTCGAAGCAGAAAATACATGTGATTATTGCAAGTGTGTTCATGGGTGATCCCGAAAATGAAATATTTAATATAGCTCCCTAATATCAGGAGGATATGTTATAAAGAGAATCATCATGTGAATTCCCTCGGTTTAAATGGATCAAAGATCCATGCCATTTATTTAGTTGAGTTGCAAAAGACTTATGACATGATGACATGATGCAAAGCACATGATACAACGAACCAAAACGAAACACCTGACAACACTCAGAAACATGGAAGGCATCTAAAGCTCGGTCTTGGGGCGTCACAGTTAACCAAACCAAGCATGCTTAACAACTTGGAAATATAGCAATTGTATTTGTTTCTCATGTATTTAGTACAACCAAATTCGATTTATTCCTCACATGGTATACAATAACAGAATGCATCCACAACAATTGAACATCGCATTGCAGAATTGAACCAAGCAGTTAACTAAAAACCACAACAAATAAACCAAACGTTAACTGAGCACCACATTGCACAATATAACATACTCATAATAGAAGATCAGATAGTTAACCAAACCAAGCATCTTTAACAACTTGAAAATATTGCACCTTGAAGAATTGAACATCACATTTACAGAATTGAACCAAGCAGTTAACTGAACACCACATTGCAGGACATATAGAACATATACACTATAGAAGAAGATTGCATGGTAAAAGTAGATAGCACAATTCACTTGAATTTGTTAAGGAAAGGCAGTAGCTAGCAAACTGAACATGGGTCCTTATAGTGAGCTAATAAGACAAGCTACTCCTCATTGTCGGAGATATCAATGAAGATTGGCCCCTTGGACATGGAGGAGGGTGAGGCCTCCACATCGTGGGTGCCCTCGTTGTAGTGGTGAGTTGCCTGAGCCGCTCCGGGCACCAACCTGCTAGCTCTCGAGATGAGGTAAGCACGTGCACGCTGAGAAAACACCTCGTAGTCTTCATCAAAGGCACTGACGGTGGCCTCGAGAAAACGCCATGAACTATCGTTTAAAGTAGCCAACCGCGTCACGGTGTCGGCGCGCGAGGTGTCAACGGTGGCATCAACGGTGAGGTGCTCCTTCAAGATCTGGGGGTCGGCACAAATGGTAGCCATCGCGACCTCATCCGCGCGTGCGGCCGCGATTTGCTTCTCCGCTGCCAAATGCCCCTTGAGATCCTGGCTATACTGCGTGCACCATGGCTTAGGTCGGCGCTTATTTGGTGGAGGGGTCGGTGATTTGTGTGGAAGGTGTCGCGCTCGCATCGGCGGTCGGGGCATGTGGGATGTGGAAGGAGGAGGATGGGGGTCGGGTGTGGATTACCTGCCTGGATAGGCGAGGCCGAGAAGCGTGAAGGAGCGTCGCCGACGAGTAGGCGGCACTGCAAGAAAGGAGTGAAGGTTTCAACTTGGAAAGGAAGGCAGAAACAGGGGAAATGTGGCTTTTGGTAAGTTGGAGGGGGCGGGGAGGTAGATATTTCCGCGGAAGCCGAAAATTTGGAATTGCTTCAGCGAAAAAACTACCGCGCAAAGTGTCATCAGACACGGTCCCTTATTCAGAGCGGGCTGTGGACTATAGCCGTCGCACCTTCTTGCGTAAGCCATATGCGTACTATACTCCGACGGTGCTCCAAGATATTTTGTGCTGCATCTCACACGGTTGGTTATAATAAACTGTGTGGGATCTACTTGATTTTTCGTCTTCATTTGAATTACATAATGGGGACACAACAGCCATGGACGTTGTTTGAATTGCTTGACCTTTTATCTGCAGTGAACATGCAACTATATGTGTGTCATAAAAGAATTGGACATTTTTATGCATTAATTGAGTTTTCAATGCATTTATGTGCATAATTCAAATTTGAACTACATGCACATGCTCCAGTGCATATAAATTGGTTGAAAAATCAAATCTTCGCCCTTGGGTGCATGCTTAGGTCCGATGCAATAATTGGGAATGAATGTCAAATGCCCTGCCATCGTCACTCGACGGCAAACATTGAGATACCTAGTTTTTAAATTCTAGTAAATCCAAAACTCGTCTAAAATTCATGAAACTTGGCATGCTATCATGGAGCGGCATCAACATGTTGTGGTAAATGTTTTGTACCATTTGGGGCAAGTTTGGGTATGTGCTTCTCACAAACCAGAGCTTTTCACAAGAAGCATGATGGTTTCCGTAGGGAACGTCCCACCTTTGGGGACGAAACGGTATTCATTGCCTCTTATTGCTTTCAAAAAATTTCTCGTGTCAACATAGAAGAACAGGAGTGTTGTGTTACTTTTTGTGATTTCTTGGGGTTTGTTTGGACATTTTTATGCATTAAGTGAGTTTTCAATGCATTTATGTGCATAATTCAAATTTGAACTTCATGCACATGCTCCAATGCATATCAATTGGTTGAAAAATCAAATCTTAGTCCTTGGGTGCATGCTTAGGTCCCATGCAAGAAATGGGAATGAATGTCAAACACCTTGCCACCGTCACTCGGCCGCAAACATTGAGATACTTGGTTTTTAAATTCTAGTAAATCCAAAACTCATCAAAAATTCATGAAACTTGGCAAGCTATCATGGAGCAGCATCAACATGCCGTGGTAAATTTTTTGTCCAATTTGGGGCAGGTTTGGGTATATGCTTATCACAAACCAGAGCTTCTCACAACAAGCATGATGGTTTCGGTAGGGAACGTCCCACCTTTGGGGACAAAATGATATCCTTGCCTCTTATTGCTACCAAAATTTTTCTCATGTCAACATCGAACAATAGGAGTGTTGTGTCAATTTTTGTGATTTTTCAGGGTTCGTTTGGACATTTTTATGCATTAACTGAGTTTTCAATGCATTTATGTGCATAATTCAAAGTTGAACTACATGCACATGCTCCAGTGCATATAAATTGGTTGAAAAAACAAATCTTCGTCCTTGGGTGCATGCTTAGGTCCCATCCAAGAAATGTGAATGAATTTCAAACACTAGGGCACTGTTGATTGCCGGCAAAATATTGAGATGCCTGGTTTTTAAATTCTAGTAAATCAAAAACTCGTCTGAAATTCATGAAACTTGGCATGCTATCATGGAGCGGTATCAACACGTCGTGGTAAATTTTTTGTCCCATTTGTGGTAGGTTTGGGTATATGCTTCTCACAAATCAGACCTCTCACAACAAGTAAGTTGGTTTCGGTAGGGAACGTCCCACCTTTGGGGACGAAACAATATCCATTGCCTCTTATTGCTTCCAAATTTTTTTCCATGTCAACATAGAACAACATGAATGTTGTCATTTTTTGTGATTCTTTAGGGTTCATTTCGAAATTTTTATGCATTAACTGAGTTTTCAATGCATTTATGTGCATAATTCAAATTTGAACTGCATGCACATGCTCTAGTGTATATAAATTGGTTGAAAATAAAATATGTGTCCTTATGTGCATGCTTAGGTCCCATGCAAGAAATGGGAATGAATTTGAAACACCAGGGCACTTGTCGGTGTCAAAACCGGCGGATCTCGGGTAGGGGGTCCCGACTTGTGCGTCTAAGGCGGATGGTAACAGGAGGCAGGGGACATGATGTTTTACCCAGGTTCGGGCCCTCTTGATGAGGTAAAACCCTACGTCCATATCCGTACAAGAGTTGATCTATCACGAGATCGGAGAGGCTAAACCCTAGAAGCTAGCCTATGGTATGATTGTATCTTTTCCTACGGACTAAAACCCTCTGGTTTATATAGACACCGGAGGGGGTTAGGGTTACACAAGGTCGGTAACAAAGGAGGAGACATCCATATCCATACTGCCTAGCTTGCCTTCCACGCCAAGTAGAGTCTCATCCGGACACGAGACGAAGTCTTCAATCTTGTATCTTCATAGTCCAACAGTCCGGCCAAAGGATATAGTCCGGCTGTCCGGAGACCCCCTAATCCAGGACTCCCTCAGTAGCCCCTGAACCAGGCTTCAATGACGATGGGTCCGGCGCGCAGTGTTGTCTTCGGCATTGCAAGGCGGGTTCCTCCTTCGAATATACCACGGAAGAATTTGAATAAAAGGATAGTGTCCGACCCTACAAAAATAAGTTCCACATACCACCGTAGAGAGAATAATATTTCCACAAATCTAATTTGCTGACACATTTTGGCAACATGACATCATGCCATGGCCCGGCAATTATTCGAACCGTCTTTCCTTAACCAGCCCCACACATAACGCGAGGCGATTTCTTGACACGTCTTGTCAAAGCAGAGATCATGTTCCCCTTATTACGGGATTCTCATCAATATGCATGTGGGTAACCCAACCGCGCCTAGAACTCCTAGATTTTAGGCAAGTCCCAAACGGCCACGAGGAGGACGCTTGATATTCACCCTCTTTATAAAGGGACAAGTATTTTACTTTTTTCCTCCCATGCTCAATCGAATCCTTCCCCCGCCTTGAGTTCTAACACCCAAAGCCCAGGTCAGGTGCTTCGGACCTTCAATCATGTCCGGATCTAGCCTCCAGGGCCAGTGGATGCCCTCCTCCGTCACGGAAGAGGATATCAAGAAGTTGAGGGAGGCAAGATACCTGACCGCCGAAGTTTCGCATCGGCTGCCTGCCCAAGGGCAGGTCGTCCCTACTCCTGAACCCAATGAAGACGTCGTGTTCATCTCCCACTTCCTCCGAGGACTAGGCCTCACTCTGGATCCCTTCGTTAGGGGTTTGATGTTCTATTACGGGCTTGATTTCCACGATCTAGCCCCGGATTCCTTTCTCCACATCTCGGCATTTATTGTCGTATGTGAGGCCTTCCTCCGCATTACCCCTCACTTCGGCCTGTGGCTCAAGACCTTTGATGTGACGCCAAAGACGGTCGAGGGGCAGCATGTAGCGTGTGGAGGTGCATTAATAAGCAAGATCGCTGGAGCTCCATGGCCAAAGGGTTCCTTTCCAGAGGTGTCCGGATTATGGCAACGGGAGTGGTTCTATGTCACCGCTCCCAGAAGTGCCAAGTGGGTAGCTTCCCCCGCCTTTCGCTCGGGCCCTCCACCACAACTGATGTCATGGATCAGCAGGGGGCTGAGCTGGGGTCTAACCAAGGATGTGCCCATACTGCAGAGCCGCATCCGAGATCTCTTCGAGGGAGATTTTAGTTTGGTTATGGTAGTGCAAGTCATCCTGGTTCGTCGAGTCCATCCTTGCAAACGCCGACCCCTCTGTATGTGGGAATTCAACCCGGAAGGACCGCGCACTATCCAGAACTTCCTCGGCCTGATGCACGAGGAGTTGTACAAATCGTTCTTCGGACCCCAAGAAGAGTGTCCGGACACTACCGAGGACGTGGGCCTAAGAAGCAACCGTACCGGGGCCCAAGTAAGTAATCCCACGGCCGAACACACCGTCTTTTTATTTATCATGAGATCATTCTGAAGAGTCGCTCTTTGACCAAGACTGGATAGCAAAGGCGAAGATGATCCGGTGTTCGGCCCCCCTTCCTGAAGGCTTGGACAATCCGGTGCTGGAAAAGATGCTCGAGCCAGCACCCTACCCGGTGCCCTCAAAGGAAAATGAAGGGGGGAATAAAGAGGGCGAAAGCGAGCCTCCACCGCTACCTATTCCAACCGAGGGAATGAGCGCCTCCGTGAGGGAGGAAACCAAGGGGAAGAATCTGAAGTTCCCTCGCCCCGGGGGAGGAAGAGGACTACCTCTGAAGATCTGTAGCGACCCGACCCGAATGGATCAAGTCTCTGTGCTTAAGTGTCATCCCTGGATCGGTATGCTGACACACACAGTACTCGAGGATTTATAACAGAGGTAAATCACATGTAAAAGTAACATAAATACTATTACCTCAATCCAAAATAGCGGAAGTAACAAGGTTGTGGATTCCCATCAACACCAACGGCAAGGTTGAGTGTAGAAATCGTAACCCTAACGTATCACTTACTCGTCGTAAGAAATCCTGCAACATGAGACGTTGCAGCCACAAAGGGTCAGTACATGGAATGTACTGGCAAATTCACACCATAGAGAATGATGAATAAAGGCTATCACTACATGCATATTTGGCTGGTGGAAAAGCTCTATGGTTATAAGGTTTTTGTGAAAAGCCAATTTTTCCCTACTACAAAGGAATAAATTTATTTATCTATCATGGTGGTTGTTAAACATTGAGAATGGTTGGCAGCATTCTCAATCCCAATTAAGTAACATCATTAAACCCAACAATATTCATTTAAAGTAACATGATGAGATTCACATGATAATCCAGGTACTAGATACTCAAGATGTCCATAACCGGGGACACGGCTAACCATGATTAGTTTATACACTCTACAGAGGTTTGCGCACTTTTCCCCATAAGACTCGATCTCCTCCGTTGGATTTCTCGCACTACATGGTATTTGAGAAACGGATGACCGAGACATAGTCTTTCAGAAGCGTTTGGACCTTACGATGGGTAGACCGTACCACCTACAACCCCTACATCTGCTAGTCTACCACTGTAAGAGTTCACACGACTTAATCAACTATGCTAGAGCCCATAATAGCTTGTGGCTGCACACGGAAGTTTCTAGTATGAATAATCTCATGATCCCTTTGAGCCTGCGTGGCAGTCCATAAAAAAACAGGCAATCCTGGTCTACCCAGGTGCCTAGACAGGCAATCCTGGAATACCCAGGTGCCTCAATCCACCCAGATGTGTGTTTAAGTTGCCACCTTAAGTAAACCATTAATTAACAATCTCACATCTGTCATGAATACTCTCAAAACCCAATCCACATCTACGAGCATAGCATGGCACTATAAGCATAACATAATAGTAACTCCCAAGGTTTGAATGCAGGGCAATAGGTTCCTACCTCATCAACTACTTCCCAATACCCACATGTTATCAATCCTACTCATGCAATGTTTGAGATTGACCTAATGCAATAAAACTGGGTATGAAAGAGGTATGATCAAAGTGTGAACTTGCCTGCAATGTTGATGAAGATGATTCGCACTCAAAACTCTTGATAGCTCTACTCGTCACACTCCGTTCAATATATCGTAAGCAAGCAATAGTAACCACACATAAGCAATCACTCAAAAGAACAGAAAGAACGAAGAAGACGATTCGGAAAACATCAAATTCAAGCAAATGACTCTTGCAACATAAAACAATTTCTAACAGAACCAAAATTATGTGAATTTAGCCTTATCAGAAAGTTCAAGTCAAGAGCTTCGATTTGCAAAAAGAATCAACTCAAACGGAGCTACGAAACTCAAGTTATGATCGAACGAAGTTTGAATTCAAATCTGATCTAATTCAAATTTTAAAATTTTCAAAACATGTTTGAGTTGGCTTACTGGATAGAGGGGATCATAACGAAGATGTGGGCGTTGGTTTCGTTGAATTTGGGATAATGAGTAAAAAGTAATGATCGTTTGAAAATCAGGGGCCAATCTGTAAAAAAATATTCACAAACGAGTCCCTGGCAGAAAACTAAAAGAAAAGAAAAAGACTAAAAAGCGAACGTTCGTTTATAAGATCTAAACAGCGGACGTTCTCTATATAATTAAACCTAAACAAAACTAGTTTTAAACGAAACTAAACTAAAAGAAAAACCGACGAACCGGGCGGTTTAAATTGGTTTATACCGGTTCGGAGGAAATAAACCGACGACGGCGGTGGTTACTCCGGCGAGGCGGCGCAGCGAGACGGCGGCTCCGGCGTGGCAGCAGGCGACGACGGATGCGGCGCGGGACTGTAGCGCGGCAGCGAGGCGAGCAGGCGAGGCGCGGCCCGGTGGCGGTGGTGCAGCGGCGGCGTCTGGCGGCAGCGGCGGATCTGGCCGCGGCGGCGGCGATGCGAGAGCGGGGAGGAGAGAGAGGGGGCGAGGGGCGGCGGGGTTGGCCTTATAAGGGCGAGGGGAGGGGACGTGGTAGCGTAGAGGAGGGGCGACGGCCGGCGTGGCTCGCTCGGACTCCGGCGAGTCTGGGTGGGGCACGGGAGGAAGGAGGCGGCGGCGACTTGGGCCGGATGGCTGGGCTTCATCCCAGTTGGCCCCCGGGAATTTTTTTTAAACAAAATTTCCAGACAAACATAACAAATAAAAACAAATAGAAATAAAATATTATATAGGCATATAATATATCAAAAAATTTAGAACAAGATTCTCTATGACATGAACATTTTTATAATGCCAAATAAAATCCAGAATAATTCAAATAATTCAAAGAGTGCTACTGGTCTAATAAAAACTCAATAAAATCATTTTAAAAATACCAAAATGATTTCAAATTAATTTTTCTCCAATTTTCTATTGTAGGGAATCATTTTACCCTATTTTCCATATATTTTATTTTTGGAGAAAAATAATTTGAATAAAACTCAAATAACTCCAAATTGAAAATAAATTCAAAAGAACTTTGAATTTAATTCTTTGAAACTCCCAACTCATATTTCATATAATTTGAAGAAGTCATTTTATCTTCGCTCGTGAAAATCATTGAGTTGCATAAAGTTTCAGAATTGGAAATATTCTCAAATGAAATTCAAAATATTTTCAACACCCCTTGTCATTTAAATAAATGGAAGAAGTCATGTTATCTTCTCTCCAGGGTTTTGTGATGAAAAGAATTTGAATTCACGGAGATCAAAATGCAAAAATGAAAGTTTGGGAAAGTCCTTTTATTCCCTCTCATTTATCTTTCAAAAAGTTTCGAATTCACTCACTTTCAGACAATCAATCAAACAATCAATCAAATCTATCTATTTATT
Source organism: Triticum aestivum (assembly GCF_018294505.1). Lineage (NCBI taxonomy): Eukaryota > Viridiplantae > Streptophyta > Magnoliopsida > Poales > Poaceae > Triticum > Triticum aestivum. The sequence goes on along the minus strand of NC_057797.1, from coordinate 361,891,848 downwards.
ATAACATTCCAAAATTTAGAATTTTGGGATGTTACAAACCTACCACCCTTAAATTGAATCTCATCCTCGAGATTTGGAGAGGCTAGAAAGAAATAGGTTAGGGTTTGGGGGTCTCCCCAAAATCCATCGATCATCACAAGGGTCTGGGATGCTACCACCCTTAGAAACATTGTTACGGTTCCATCAAAACTCATATACTCCATCCTTATTCTTGACGGGGCCGGTCTTCTTAGATCTTTAGTATAATTCCTTTCTCTGGGCTCTTCCGGTAACGGCATAACCTTTACCTCAATCCTTTTGTCCTTTCATCTTGGTAAGGTTATTCCGAGACTGGGTCTTCTTAGCTGACAGGTCTGGCGCCAAAACTAAACAACTATCGATATCTCATGGTGGTCAAAAATTTATGGTTCCTTCTGCAGGAAATGGGTCTGGGTTGATCCTCACCGTATAACCTACGGTTGGCAAAAGCTGCCTTGTACAAGGGAAAAATTCTTATACCAATGTAAGGTTTAACAAGGTTTAACATCGGCGTCTCTCTACTATAGGCAAGTCACTCAGATTTACCATCCCATATAGCAAGGCGAACAATAAGAGTAAGTCGGTACGGTGATCAATCCATCCCGCACCCAAATCATTACCTTGTATACGGTTTAGCGAATCTCGCATTCTAACACTCGGTCATCCTCACAAGCATTGCATAATTTCTCTTGTCTACGAACTGCGTTCGGAATAATCCATTGATTCTGCAAGCCAAACAAACATCTATCGTTCCTTCACAACTCTCAGGTTTTGCGTAATTCCTATAAGATTGCCTATCGATAAAACATAACTCCTTCTAGGGTTTTTCCTTCAGCAAGAGTGTGCTTGCTTCTTGGCAGGTCCTAGGGCCTGTGGGTTATGGCCCATCTCATCACTTGTAGTCCTTAAACTTATCATCGGGCAACTGATCATTATTCCAACTTCCAACTTCCTAGTATTCTTAAATCCATCCAATTGTACTGTCTTCCTTCCTTCTATTGGCACCAAACTAGGACATGATTACTCAGATTCATCATGGAATTTCCATTGATCCATATTTTCCGACATCATACCTCCTTTATATCCAATAGTAATTTATCTCTTCATCCTCGGGGAATATCCCTCATACCGAGATAAAAACTTATACTTATGAAGTCCATATTCTACTTCGTGGAACATCATTATCCTTTCCAAGGTCAAGCGTCCTTACAGGGGAATATTGGCCATCTCTGCATGGCACTTCTTCAACTGGGAAACGTGAAACACATCATAAACTCCTGACTCCTTCGGGTGACTCCAACTTGTTGGCCACTTCTCCCATACGCTCCAAAACTCGGTATGGTCCGTCAAATCTCGGGGCTAACTTTCCCTTAACTACAAATCGTTTAACTCCTTGCAGAGGGGTCACACGAAGACATGCTCTATCTCCAATTTCATAGACTACCTCCAGTTTATCTCGAATCAACTTAACATTCTCTTCTAACTCCTTTGATCACCTTTGGTCCAACAACTTGACGGTCTCCAACTTCATCCCACATACTCTTGGGGTATCACACATATCGAGACAAAACTCGTATTCATTTTGTCCGAAATCCACTCAGTGGAGTATCCTTATCTTTTCCAGGGGTCAAAGGTTCTTACAGGGTACTACCACCCTTAAAATGCACAAATCTTCCATAGACCATATTTCTCTTATCCTCAAAAATGGTCAAAATCCTTCTTCATAGAGTAACAACTCATAAAATCCATATCAGTACCAACGATGCTAACTTTATTCATTCTCAAGTGATTACAATCTCTCGCTTTTCCTTTACATGTCTCAACTCAACACCTCAATATAAAAGAAAAATGTTCTCACTTCTACTACTCCATTTCTTTTGTTGCAAACTCAACTATCTAGCAAAAGTCTCCTTCTCCTTGGGGCATCCTCTGGCAAGGTGCCCTACTCTATTACAACGAAAACATTTTGCTCCTGACAAGTCTCGAGGTTTCCTTTTTTTGGGCAACTGTTGAGGTAATTCCCTGACTCCTTGCACCTATAACAGGTGATATGACTCAGGTTCGTCCTGGAATCCAATCTATTTCTCTTCCTAGACCTTTCCGTGCCAATCAGGGCTTCTATTTCTTGTGGGTCATATTCTACTTCCTCCGTCGGGAATTCTACTAGATCCCCATTCATACAATTCCGGGAGATGTGTCCTTCTTCTCCACATGAATAGCAAGACTTGGTGTAGGGTTTAATTGATTCCTCTTTGGGTGTTTCCTCCAACTCCTTCTTCAGCACTGGTTCTTCTCGAATTCCCATGAGGGCTCCTTTCATTGCTTCTTTCTCCTGCTGGATGGTTCTTTGTACCATGGGGTAAATGTGACACTGAGCAGGGTAGTGGGTAGTCCCTTCACACAAGAAACAAGTAATCTGCCTAGTTGGGCATTCTTCAACTAGGTGACTTCCTTCACAATTAGAGCATTCATCCTGGTGTTCTGTATGGTTGTGTCCTATTTCTCCACAAAGCTTGCATGCACAATGTTTCTTCATATCATTTCCATAAGGCTCCAACTTCTGGGACACACGGTGGGATTTTTGCAGAGTCAACTTTAATTCTCTCCAAGTGGTTACTCCTTGCCATCCATTCATGGTTTGGTATATCCTCCACCAAGTAGCAGCACCTCTTTCAAAGCACTAAAGAGCATGCTGGGTCATATCATTTCCAACTATAGGGTTATTCTTCATGTGATCCTCCATGTTCTGAATCCATCGGTCTGTCTCCAACTGACTCACCGGTCTAGAAAATATAAGCTCATCTTCATTCATCCTTTATTGGGTCCATGGGTTTGGGGTGAGATAAGAGAGAGGGAGAGGGATACACACAATACAAACAAAAGTTTTGAAAGGACGGATTTTTATTGTGGCTGTCGGAAAAACATCAAACAAATGACAACTCACAATTCGTCGCATCTATCATAGGGATATAACTGGGGTTTGGTCTTCTAAAAGTCAATAAATCTTCAAAGTCATCAAGCTCTACGAGTCTTGTTCATGCCTCCAATGGCTTCTTCCGATCATGCTTGTCTTCTCAAGTTCTTTTGCCAGATCATCTCTGTTGACGTGAAATCTCTCGTGACATCCTTTAATATTCCGGAGTTGCATTTCAAACTTCTAGGTTTCAACATCCTTCACATGAACCATGGTCATACTGTCCTTCAGTTCCTGATAAATCTCCGGTATCTCGAGGTCGTAGCTCCTCCAGCTTGGCTACTTTCAGCTTTTGGTTCCTGAGTTTCTTCACGAAATGCTTCCTTGTCTAATACGGCTTCATGGAGCTCCATCTTAAACTTCTTGATGTACTACTCCAGATCCTGGTGATACACCGGCTAAGGTTAAAACTTCATCTTACTAATAGGTGCTCCATCAGCCTTCTTCCATCAAATCCATTCTGAAGAAATGCATCCTTAACTCAGCACGATGACAATAGCATCAGCGGGCGATGACATCACGGATAACTGTGTTTCTGCTCTTGTCATTCCCATGAGCTATCATTCCATAGTTGATATCTCCTGCCTTAGGGTTTTCTCGACAAATCCTTGAGTTCTTAACCCTACATGCTACGGTTTTTCTCCGATGCACCTTGATCTCGGGTATTGACAACTTCCATAATCTGTCAAGTTCCATAAGGGTAGCCTTCCTAGTTCATACAAATCTAGGAATTCTTTAGAGCCTTCAAATTCTCCTAGTCTTAGGAGTCTTCAACCGTTGTAGTTTCCATTATTCAGATGCACAGTAAAATCCTCTTCATTCCGAAGTGGTCTTAGTTGTCCAATATCTTGTACTTATTGGAGTGGTCTTGTCCGTCGAATCTTCGAGTGATCCAAAGGGAAAATGGATATGGTCTCACTAAAGAGAATTTTTGAATAAGCTCAGAAGAGAAGAGAGGTAAAAGATCTTTTTGAAAGGGAAAGTTGTAGAGAAAAATCTTTGCTATGGGCTTGCCAGTTTCTAGGGTCACGTCCTACAGTCAACATGTGCTCTGATACCATCTTGTAGCGACCCGACCCGAATGGATCAAGTCTCTGTGCTTAAGTGTCATCCTTGGATCGGTATGCTGACACACACAGTACTCGAGGATTTATAACAGAGGTAAATCACATGTAAAAGTAACGTAAATACTATTACCTCAATCCAAAATAGCGGAAGTAACAAGGTTGTGGATTCCCATCAACACCAACGGCAAGGTTGAGTGTAGAAATCGTAACCCTAACGTATCACTTACTCGTCGTAAGAAATCCTGCAACATGAGACATTGCAGCCACAGAGGGTCAGTACATGGAATGTACTGGCAAATTCACACCATAGAGAATGATGAATAAAGGCTATCACTACATGCATATTTGGCTGGTGGAAAAGCTCTATGGTTATAAGGTTTTTGCGAAAAGCCAATTTTTCCCTACTACAAAGGAATAAATTTATTTAACTATCATGGTGGTTGTTAAACATTGAGAATGGTTGACAGCATTCTCAATCCCAATTAAGTAACATCATTAAACCCAACAATATTCATTTAAAGTAACATGATGAGATTCACATGATAATCCAGGTACTAGATACTCAAGATGTCCATAACCGGGGACACGGCTAACCATGATTAGTTTATACACTCTGCAGAGGTTTGCGCACTTTTCCCCACAAGACTCGATCTCCTCCGTTGGATTTCTCGCACTACATGGTGTTTGAGAAACGGATGACCGAGACATAGTCTTTCAGAAGCGTTTGCACCTTACGATGGGTAGACCGTACCACCTACACCCCCTACATCTGCTAGTCTACCACTGTAAGAGTTCACACGACTTAATCAACTATGCTAGAGCCCATAATAGCTTGTGGCTGCACACGGAAGTTTCTAGTATGAATAATCTCATGATCTCTTTGAGCCTGGGTGGCGGTCCATAAAAAAACAGGCAATCCTGGTCTACCCAGGTGCCTAGACAGGCAATCCTGGAGTACCCAGGTGCCTCAATCCACCCAGATGTGTGTTTAAGTTGCCACCTTAAGTAAACCATTAATTAACAATCTCACATCTGTCATGAATACTCTCAAAACCCAATCCACATCTACGATCATAGCATGGCACTATAAGCATAATGTAATAGTAACTCCCAAGGTTTGAATGCAGGGCAATAGGTTCCTACCTCATCAACTACTTCCCAATACCCACATGTTATCAATCCTACTCATGCAATGTTTGAGGATTGACCTAATGCAATAAAACTAGGTATGAAAGAGGTATGATCAAAGTGTGAACTTGCCTGCAATGTTGATGAAGATGATTCGCACTCAAAACTCTTGATAGCTCTACTCGTCACACTCCGGTCAATCTATCGTAAGCAAGCAATAGTAACCACACATAAGCAATCACTCAAAAGATCAGAAAGAACGAAGAAGACGATTCGGAAAACATCAAAATCAAGCAAATGACTCTTGCAACATAAAACAATTTCTAACAGAACCAAAATTATGTGAATTTGGCCTTATCAGAAAGTTTAAGTCAAGAGCTTCGATTTGCAAAAAGAATCAAGTCAAACGGAGCTACGAAACTCAAGTTATGATCAAACGAAGTTTGAATTCAAATCTGATCTAATTCAAATTTTAAAATTTTCAAAACATGTTTGAGTTGGCTTACGGGGTAGAGGGGATCATAACGAAGATGTGGGTGTTGGTTTCGTTGAATTTGGGATAACGAGTAAAAAGTAATGGTCGTTTGAAAATCAGGGGCCAATCTGTAAAAAAAAATATTCACAAACGAGTCCCTGGTAGAAAACTAAAAGAAAAGAAAAAGACTAAAAAACGAACGTTCATTTATAAGATCTAAATAGCGGACGTTCTCTGTATAATTAAACCTAAACAAAACCGGTTTTAAACAAAACTAAACTAAAAGAAAAACCGACGAACCGGGCAGTTTAAATTGGTTTATACCGGTTCGGAGGAAATAAACCGACGACGGCGGTGGTTACTCCGGCGAGGCGGCGCGGCGAGACGGCGGCTCTGGCGCGGCAGCTGGCGACAGCGGATTCGGCGCCGGACGGCAGCGGCAGCGTGGCAGCGAGGCGAGTAGGCGGGGCGCGGCGCGGTGGCCGTGGTGCAACGGCGGCGAGCGCAAGCAGCAGCGGCGTGTGGCGGCAGCGGCGGATCTGGCCGCGGCGGCGGCGATGCGAGAGCGGGGAGGCGAGAGAGGGGGCGAGGGGCGGCGTGGTTGGCCTTATAAGGGTGAGGGGAGGGGACGTGGTGGCGTGGAGGAAGGGCGACGGCCGGCGTGGCTCGCTCGGACTCCGGCGAGTCCGGGTGGGGCACGAGAGGAAGGAGGCGGCGGCGACTTGGGCCGGCTCGCTGGGCTTCGGCCCAGTTGGCCCCCGGGATTTTTTTTGAAACAAAATTTCCAGACAAACAGAACAAATAAAAACAAACAGAAATAAAATATTATATAGCAATATAATATATCAAAATTTTCAGAAAAAGATTCTCTATGACATGAACATTTTTATAATGCCAAATAAAATCCAGAATAATTCAATTAATTCAAAGAGTGCTACTGGTCTAATAAAAACTCAATAAAATCATTTTAAAAATACCAAAATGATTTCAAATTAATTTTTCTCCAATTTTCTATTGTAGGGAATCATTTTACCCTATTTTCCATATATTTTATTTTTGGAGAAAAATAATTTGAATAAAACTCAAATAACTCCAAATTGAAAATAAATTCAAAAGAACTTTGAATTTAATTCTTTGAAACTCCCAACTCATATTTCATATAATTTGAAGAAGTCATTTTATCTTCGCTCGTGAAAATCATTGAGTTGCATAAAGTTTCAGAATTGGAAATATTCTCAAATGAAATTCAAAATATGTTCAACACCCCTTGTCATTTAAATAAATGGAAGAAGTCTTGTTATCTTCTCTCCAGGGTTTTGTGATGAAAAGAATTTGAATTCACGGAGATCAAAATGCAAAAATGAAAGTTTGGGAAAGTCCTTTTATTCCCTCTCATTTATCTTTCAAAAAGTTTCGAATTCACTCACTTTCAGACAATCAATCAAACAATCAATCAAATCTATCTATTTATTATAACATTCCAAAATTTAGAATTTTGGGATGTTACAAGATCCGGAAACCAAAGTTTCCAAACGGGAGAAGAGAACTTCACCAGAGGGTCCTGCCTCGGAGGGTGCTCTTGCCGCACAAAGTTGGCGCGGGGATCAGCCCTCTAACGAGCTGTAAGTAATCAAAAAGTACTTAGTAGTGAAGATATACTACCTTACCTTTGAGGAGAATAACCGAAGTATTTATCTTGCAGTTCGGTTCTTAGCCCTTCTCAGTAGAGCTCGTCTTTGGGGGATCTTCTTCCAGAGATGATGGAGAGCGAAACGCCTCCCCCGGATTCCCCGGCTCAAGAAGCGGGCGACCTTGAAGTGTCGTCATGGAGGGTCACTCCGGATATGGTGAGGCCAGAAGATAATCCTATGGTCGCCCGAAGTCCCTAGTATCCGGCTCTTGAAGAGAGCAACCAAAAGAATCCGGCACCGTCTGGTATGCGGTCGGACGCACTGAGGGATCTGCTAGAGCGAGCCACTATCTCAGAACAGCACCATACATTGATGGGTACGGTGATTGAAAGGATTTCGTCCGCTGAAAGCGAGTTGCATGAAGCCTTTATGAGTCTACTGGCGGGCTTTGAGGTACGTGAAATGATATACATTTGTGATAGTACCACATTTTTAGGTGTGTCGTGTGTAGATAGTATCCCCTGAGGCTCTGGTTGTCATCGAGAACGGCGGCGATCAGAGGATCATAGTCCCAGGTAATAACCAGACCGCCTTTATGTGCAGGTATCTGAAGCTCCGGTGGCTAGCCGGACTGATGGGGTTGCCGAACTAAAGCGGCGACTGGATGCGGCGGATGCCGACATCGAGCTTGTTAACAAGCGGCTTGACGAGGCACAGGGTAGGTGATGTTTATAGTGAATGTCACATAGTAAGAGCAGCGTGATGCCAGTATCTTTAATATGTTCTAACTGCAGATGGAGCTGCCACCGTGGAGGCCCTGCGGGCGGAGCTTGCCCGAGCCAAGGAGCAAGCAAGGAGTAGTAATGCGGCCGCTTTGAAGGCGGCCGAAGAGTTGAGACCCGAGAAGGCCGCGCATAGCGAGAGCAAAGATAAAATGTCCAAAATGGCTGTGAAGTTAAAAGACACTACCGACCGCTGCTAGTTTCTTGAAGAAGAAAACCGAGCGAAGGCTACGGACCTCGAAAAGGCCATAATGGCGACCAAAGACACCCGCTCTGCAATGAGAGCAAAGAAGGAGGAACTGCGTGAAGCCGGGGACATTGTGGTTGGGAAGCCATTTATGCTGCGGAGGAAGTTCAGAGATCCGCGGTATGCCCCTCTGGATCGGCTGTGGAGTTCGGCCGACGCATATCTGGACTTGGCGGCGAGCGCTGTCGATGCGGCCGAATACTTCCGAGATCAAACAGATCTTGAAGTGGACAAGCTATTCTAGTCGCAATTTAACGTTCCACAGCGTCCGCTTCCATTGACTGATCAGCTTGCCGAATGGGCCGGACTCAATAGATTGTCCGGACTCGCCATGAGGTCTGCCGTGGATCATCTGTGACCGGAAAGGCCAAAGTCGAACATCTATTTTAGCTTGGTGCAGCAGTTCCTTGGTGCGGTGCCACGCATTAATTCGATGAAGAGGTCGGCGTGCATAGAAGGCTCGCGGATGGCCCTTGCCCGTGTCAAAACATACTAGGCGGAGATGGATGCGACCTCTGTCGCGGCGCAAGGTTCGGCCATAGGCCAAGTGGCTGCCGAGCACTATTTTGAAGAAGTTCTTGAGGGCGCTCGTTTGATAGAGGCCCAGTGCTCGAAGAATGTCATGTTTGAGTGACATGTATTCCCATTGTAAAAACAACGTTTTATTGAATTTATCAAGGCTGTATTTATACTTTTGCCCGAAAGTATTGTGTGTCGTGGTTCTAAGCCTGACAGTAGAGTGGGGGGTAGGTATGGAGAGGCAAGGTCCTAGCTATGGAGAGGTTGTAAACACAAAGGATGTACGAGTTCAGGCCCTTCTCGGAAGAAGTAATAGCCCTACGTCTCGGAGCCCGGAGGCGGTCGAGTGGATTATGAGTATATGAACTACAAGGTGCCGAACCCTTCTGCCTGTGGAGGGGGGTGGCTTATATAGAGTGCGCCAGGACCCCAGCCAGCCCACGTAGGAGAGGGTTTAAGGTGAGTTAAGTCTGGGGCGTTACTGGTAACGCCCCACATAAAGTGCCTTTACTATCATAAAGTCTACTTGATTACAGGCCGTTGCAGTGCAGAGTGCCTCTTGACCTCCTGGTGGTCGAGTGAGTCTTCGTGGTCGAGTCCTTCAGACCAGTCGAGTGAGTCCTCATTGGTCGACTGGAAGGCGACCTCTTCTAAGGATGTCTTGGGGTAAGTTACTTGGATTAGGTCCATGACCCTATCCTAGGTACATAACCCCATCATTAGCCCCCGAATGGATTGAGGCTTCGAGTGAAGAAGGAGTTGATGTCGTTTCCGATTAACCTTTGCGCTCTAGTTGTGCGCTGTTCTGGACCAAAGAATCTCTTCGTTGACAGGGAGCAATTTGCCTTCAGTCGACTCGATCCATTCTATTTTTGCGTCGAGTGATCTTTCGGGCTTCGACGATCTCCGAGCGACGGATCGCCGGAAACACCGCGTCTGACAGACTGATTTGTTGCTCGCGGATTCCGCGGGATGCGAAATTTGGGGGCGCGCGCGAAGCGGGGCGGACCGCGGCGTTCGGATGGGACGGGGCATAGACGCCTCGATCTCCGCGCCGCCTTTTTTGCCACGTATCCAGTCTCCATAACTGCTCCCAGATATGATTAGATCGACCGGGCCCACATGTCAGCCACTCGGAAGGGACCTTATAAATGCGCCCGGCGAGGATTTCTGTGCTGCGCCTCAGCATTCTCCCTCTCTCTCTCTGCTTCCTTCCTCCCTGCTCAGCGTGCTCGCTCTCGCCCCCGCACCACTTCCCTTCGCGCATCTCGCCGGCGACCATGGCCAAGGAGAAGACGGCGGCGCTGGAGCGTGCAAAGAAGGCGTCGGCATCGGAGAAGGCGAAGGGGAGATCCACCAGCCGCGGAGGGTCCTCGTCCAGATCCCGCCTGCCGAAAGGCTGGGTCCAAGGAGACTGGATCCAGTCGACCATCACGGAGAAGGACCTCCTCGACATGGCCAACGAGGGCTTGATCCCTCACGGAGCTGCGAGGTTGCCGGGGAAGGAGTGGCAGCCACAGCCAGAAGAGGGTGAGTGTGTGCTTTTGGCCACTCATGTTGATCGTGGGTTTTCCTTGCCGCCAAGTATTTTCTTCCGTGGCTTCTTGAATTTCTTTGGAGCGCAGCTTCACCACTTTACCCCAAACTCCATTGCCTATCTTGCTGCATTCGTGTCCATGTGTGAGGGTTTCTTGGGCTGTCGACCGCACTGGGGTTTGTTCAAACATATCTTCACGTGTCGCTCTCAGACCGTGAAGAAGGCGAGCCCAGGTGATGAGAGAACCCGAGTCGTCCAAATGTGTGGGGGCCTGGGGATTCAGGTGAGGAATAAGAGCACCTTCCCGCCCATGACCTTTCCCGAGTCCGTCAGAGGCTGGCAGTCGACTTGGTTCTACTGCCAGGTCCAGTCGACGCCAGGGCAGTCGAGTGGACTCCCTCCGTTTACCATGGACCGAGTGAACAAGCCCTCCCCTCTGAAGCTGATTCCGGAGGAGAAAGCTGACGTGAAGATGTTGATGGAGCGCGTAGTGCAGTTGGTTCGGGAGGGGGTGACGGGCATGGATCTTCTGGAGGTCTTCCTCAGGCGTCGCATCCAGCCCCTTCAATTCCGAAGCCACTGCATGTGGTTGTACTGTGGGACCGAAGACGAGACTAGAGTCCATCCAGAAGCAGTCGACGACGTCACTCTGGAAAGATGGATGGTAGCCGTTACCGCAAACAAGGACAACCCGCGCGGAGCCAGAAGGATTCCTCCACTCGACCACAACAGCGACCCAAACAAGGTACACTTGCTCTGCTCTCCACTGCGCCCTTGTTGTATTCATTTCTGTTAACCCTGCTGACTGGTCGACTGATCCTTGTTTGGGCATCTGCTAGGCCCTCACCAAGCTGTACTCGATGCCCAATGGGGCACAAGCTTCGACTGAGGAGGGCGAGGCGAGCGGGGGCGAGAGCCAGGAAGAGGAGGAATGGGACTCGGATGTTGCAGAGGATGATGACGACGATGATGATGATGATGGCGATGAAGACGACGTCGAGGACGAGGAAGAAGAGGAGGAGGAGGTCGTACCACCGCGCTCAGAAAGGCGGTCGAAGCTTGTCCACGACCCTTCGACCGAACATGGTAAGGGGGTTGCGACCGCCACTCAGTCGACCAAGCGCCCTCGGACCACCTCTCCGGTGCCGACTGAAAAGGCGCCGAAGCAACCCAGGGCGGCCTCGTCGAAGCCGATCAAGCTCTTGCCGAAGATGAAGGTGTCCATCCCTACCATATCAGGGTAACCGTGCTGCTCATATTTTCTTATTCTGTGTGAACTTTATCTCTGGTCGACGCTGAAGTTAGTCGACTGATCCTTTGGAGTTGCAGTGCTGCTACTTCTGAAACCTCGGCCCGGGCTGATGACCACGAGATGGAGGATGCAGCAACTTCAAACCCAGGTACTGTATTCTTAACATCGTTCTTAGTCGACTGACTCGCGATCTCTGATCCTGATTCTTCTCCGCAGCTCCACCCAATACTGTTATCAATCTCCCTGATGACGACGAGGATGAAGAACCACTGGCACGCAGGAGGAGTCGGAAAGCGTCCGCCAGTAAGGTGCCTCAGGATGTGACGGCGCCTGAGATTCTGACTGTGGAGGAAGAGAACACCACTCGACACACGGTGTCCTTCGCAAATCCACTGACGAGTGCTCAGCAGCCCTCCCTCTTCACGACGCACCACGTCCCAGAGGACCAAGCTGGCGCAGCGAAGGAGGCAATACGCCAGGCGGGACTCATGATGGAGCAGCTGAAGACCATCCGGGACGCGAGCCAGGCAGCTTATGACGCCAGCTCTGCCCTCCAAAGCAATGTCCAGGTCAGTCGACCGCTGTTTGTTCTGTTGGATATGCTACCAAAAACTTTTCTCTTCCGGAATTTATAGTAGTCACCCACTGGGTGTGTCGAATAAACTCCGTGTTAGCGGGGGCACGCTGAGTGCACCCGCTGGGTGTAGTCCCCAAGGCTAAGGTCGACTGCTGGCAGTCGGCCTTAGGCTTTATGATGTCACTCTTTCTGTCAGTCGATTGGTCGACTGGATTTCACAAACCGGTGGGGGCACGCTGAGTGCACCCACTGGGTGTAGTCCCCGAGACTGTGGTCGACTGCTTGCAGTTGATCACAGTCTTAGAGAATGCATCTCGCACTTTTTTTTGAGGTCGACTGGTCGACTTTGTCTTCAACAGGATTAGTGGGGGCACGCTGAGTGCACCCACTGGGTGTAGTCCCCGAGACTACGGTCGAATGCTTGTATTCGACTGTAGTCTTAGAAACGTGTGTTTTTCCCTTTTTCACTCGGAAGTGAATTATTTTTGACATTTAGTCGATTGGTTCTTCGCAGAACTCTTGTGATCTTGTGGCTCGCTACTCAGAGCTGGAACAAAAACATACTCAAGTCGAGCTGAGCTTGAAGCTGGTTCAGGAGAAGCTGACAAAGGCAAAGGAGGAGACCGAAGGTATGTTTGGTGAGACCCTGACGACTGCTTTTCCCCTTGCTTGTTTCAAAATCTGATCTTGCTGTAACTTGTAGGTAAGGTAAGGGAGGCCCAGCAGAAGAAAGACCTTGAGCTAGCTGAGAAGATCAAGCTTGCCGACGAGAAGTTAGCTTCAGTCACCAAGCTTGAACAAGACAATACCAATCTGAAAGCTGCTCTTGGGATTGCCAACAAGGAGGTCAGTCGACTGAAAACTGATAAAGCTGCCCTGACCGACCAAGTCAGCAAATTGACTGGGAAGAAAACTGATCTGGAGGCCTTCCTGAGTGGACTTGCCAAGAAGTTGTTTCTTATGCTTGAAGGTAAACCCCTATACTTGGCGGACATTTCCAATTGTGATTTTTCCATTCGACCATCCTCTTGACTTAGTGATCACCCTTGCAGAATTTTGTCAAAACTTTGAAGAAGAAACTAGCCGACTGGAGCCAAACCTCGACCCCGTCAATTCTCCGGTGAACGACGAAGTTGCCATGGATGTTTTCCGACTGGAGTCTCGTGTTGCAGCTGTCGTGGACTATCTCGCAAGGCTGAAGGCCGCCACATCTCGCATCGACTCGACGCTCTGGCCTGAGGAGACACTTCAAAATGACTTTGAGTCGCTGATGGCCCGCTTGGACACGATCCCTGGTCGAGTGCAGGAGTGGAAGAAGTCCTCGGCTCGGTGTGGTGCAGATGTCGCTCTGTGTCTGGCCCGAGTCCACTGCAAAGATGTGTGAGAAGAGAAGCTGGCGGCCCTTCGGGTGGCCGATACCAAGAAGCACGACTTCAGGTCCTTTATGGAAACTTTCCTTGCAGCTGCCACTCGGATCGCCGACGGAATTGACCTTGATGAATTTGTTGCACCTTCCAGCCCTCCACAGGAGGGGTAAAAAACTTCTTCTGGCTCGACGCTTTAAATTTGCCTCGGTATGCCGAGTGGAATTGTAACCGACAAACCTTAACGGGCTTGACGCCTGAGCACTTTCGGTTCCTTTAGATATCGATTCAAACTTGAATTTGGCGCTTGAATATGATTGCCTTCGGCTCGAAATGTCTTTTGCAGGTTCAAAGCAAGGCGCCTTTATTGCAATCGACTTATTCTTTAGTCCACTTAGGCGAGCACTGGGCTGCGGTTAAGCCCCCGAGTGAGAAGTTTTACTCTTCACTCGGTAGGATTTCGATAACTTAGGCGAGTGCTTGGACTGCAGCTAAGCCCCCGAGTGAGAGGGTTGCTCTTCACTCGGTAGGATTTTTATAACTTAGGCGAGCACAGGGCTGCAGCTAAGCCCCCGAGTGAGAGGGTTGCTCCACACTCGGTAGGATTTTTATAACTTAGGCGAGTGCTTGGACTGCAGCTAAGCCCCCGAGTGAGAGGGTTGCTCTTCACTCGGTAGGATTTTTATAACTTAGGCGAGTGCTTGGACTGCAGCTAAGCCTCCGAGTGGAAAGCTGACTTACCACTTGGTAGGATTTTGATAACTTAGGCGAGCACAGGGCTGCAGCTAAGCCTCCGAGTGAGAGGGTTGCTCTTCACTCGGTAGGATTTTTATAACTTAGACGAGTGCTTGCACTGCAGCTAAGCCTCCGAGTGGAAAGCTGACTTACCACTCGGTAGGATTTTGATAACTTAGGCGAGCACAGGGCTGCAGCTAAGCCTCCGAGTGAGAGGGTTGCTCTTCACTCGGTAGGATTTTTATAACTTAGGCGAGTGCTTGCACTGCAGCTAAGCCCCCGAGTGAAAGTCTGGCTTATCACTCGGTGGGATTTTGATAACTTAGGCGAAACGGATTCGCAGCTAAGCCTCCGAGTGAGAGTCTGGCTCACCACTCGGTAGGATTTTTACAAACTTAGGCGAAACGGATTCGCGGCTAAGTCACCCACTGAGGGGGAGTTTTATGTGGACAAAAATAAAAAGTGACAGAAATTATGGAGGAACTATGACACTATTATTTTGATGTCCATGAACTACAGAAGTACTTTATTGCAACTCATCTGAGTGATAAAACTTAAGTGTAAAATGGGCGGAGTAGCTCCGCGTTCCAAGCTCGGGGCTCGTCGATATTATGCTCGACGTTGTAAAGACGATACGCCCCGTTGTGGAGGACCTTGGTGACGATGAAGGGACCTTCCCAAGAAGGAGCAAGCTTGTGTGGTTTGTGCTGATCCACTCGGAGAACCAAATCCCCTTCCTGGAAGGCTCGACCTTTCACATTTCTGGCGTGGAAACGGCGCAAATCTTGTTGGTAGCTGGTCGAATGGATCAGAGCCATCTCCCTTTCTTCCTCTAAAAGGTCGACTGCGTCCTGCCGCGCTTGTTCAGCTTCTGCTTCGTTGTAGATTTCAACTCGAGGAGCATTGTGGAGAAGATCACTCGGCAAGACTGCTTCAGCTCCGTAGACCAAGAAGAATGGAGTTCTTCCGGTCGACCGATTAGGTGTGGTCCGCAGTCCCCAAAGAACTGAGGGAAGTTCGTCGACCCAAGCTCCAGCTGCGTGTTTGAGATCACGCATCAATCGAGGCTTCAATCCCTTAAGAATCAGTCCATTAGCTCGCTCTGCTTGTCCATTCGACTGTGGATGAGCGACTGATGCGTAGTCGACTCGTGTGCCCTGGGAGTTGCAGAAAGTTCTGAATTCTTCTGAGTCAAAGTTCGACCCATTATCCGTGATGATGCTGTGCGGGACTCCATATCTGAATATTAGTTCCCTGATGAAGCTAACAGCAGTACCGGTGTCAAGGCTCTTGATTGGTTTAGCTTCGATCCACTTGGTGAACTTGTCAACTGCCACCAGTACATGCGTGAAGCCGCTTCGTCCTGTTCTCAAAGGACCAACCATGTCCAGCCCCCAAACTGCAAAAGGCCAGACGAGTGGGATGGTCTTCAAAGCTGACGCAGGCTTGTGCGACATATTCGAGTAGAACTGACATCCCTCGCACTTATCCACTATCTCTTTTGCCATCTCATTCGCCTTGGGCCAGTAAAATCCGGCTCGGTATGCTTTGGCCACGATGGTCCGAGAGGACGCATGATGACCACAGGTCCCCGAGTGAATATCATTGAGGATGAGTCGACCTTCTTCTGGTGTTATGCACTTCTGACCAACTCCAGTCGCGCTTTCTCTGTATAATTGTCCTTTGATTACGGTAAAGGCCTTGGATCGACGGACGATCTATCGAGCCTCTTCCTCATCCTCCGGCAGCTCTTTCCTCAAGATATATGCGACATACGGAATCGTCCAGTCGGGAATGACCACCAAAACCTCCATGATCAAGTCGACCACCGCTGGGACTTCAACTTCAGTCGGATCTGTGGCACTCTTGGGCTGCGGAGTTTCTTCGGTGAAAGGATCTTCTTTGACTGACGGAGTGTGTATATGCTCCAAGAACACACCACTCGGAATGGCTTCTCTCTTGGAACCTATCTTTGCTAGATCATCAGCTGCTTGATTTTTCAGTCGGGGTATATGATGGAGCTCCAACCCCTCGAACTTCTTTTCCAGCTTCCTCACTGCACTGCAGTATCCAGTCATGGCTGGGCTTCTCACGTCCCACTCTTTCATCACCTGATTGACCACTAAATCCGAGTCGCCATAGACCATTAGGCGACGGACGCCGAGTGAAATGGCCATGCGCAACCCATATAGGAGGGCCTCATAGTCTGCCTCATTGTTGGAGGAATCAAAGTGAATCTGGAGCACATATCTGAGTTTATCTCCTCTGGGGGAAACCAGGACAACCCCAGCACCGGAACCATTCAACATCTTAGAGCCATCAAAAAACATGGTCCAATGCTCCGAGTGAACTTCAGTCGGCTGCTGCTGTTCAATCCACTCGGCGAGGAAATCTGCTATTGCCTGGGACTTAATGGCTTTCTTTGCCTCAAACTTGATATCAAGGGGAAGAAGTTCAATCGCCCATTTGGCCACTCGACCAGTTGCATCTCTGTTGTGCAAAATCTCTGATAGTGGAGCGTCGCTGACGACTGTGATGGAATGGTCAGAGAAATAATGAGCAACCTTCTTTGTGGTCATGTATATTCCATACACAAGCTTCTGATAATGAGGATATCTCTGCTTGGATGGAGTCAAGACTTCAGACAAATAATATACTGGGCGCTGAACTTTGAGAGCTTTTCCTTCTTCTTCCCGCTCGACCGTTAGCACAGTACTAATGACTTGTCCTGTGGCTGCGATGTAGAGCAACAGAGGCTCTTTGCTGATTGGAGCAGCAAGCACTGGCTGGGTGGAGAGCAGAGCTTTTAGCTCGGCAAACGCTGCATCAGCTTCTGGAGTCCACTCGAACTTGTCAGCCTTCTTCATCAGTCGGTAAAGAGGCAGTGCCTTTTCACCGAGTCGTGAGATGAATCGACTTAATGCGGCCAAGCATCCAGTAAGCTTCTGGACATCGTGCACTCGCACAGGGCGTTTCATTCGGAGAATAGTGCCAATCTTCTCTGGGTTAGCGTCGATTCCCCGTTCGGAAACGAGAAAACCGAGTAACTTGCCACCAGGAACTCCAAATGTGCACTTTGATGGATTGAGCTTGATATCATACCTTCTGAGGTTGGCAAATGTTTCGGCGAGGTCAGCGAGCAGGTCGGAACCTTTTCGTGACTTGACAACAATATCATCCATATAAGCTTCCACATTCCGACTGATTTGAGTGAGTAGACACTTCTGAATCATTCGCATAAATGTGGCTCCGGCATTCTTGAGGCCGAATGGCATGGTGATATAGCAGAAGCACCCGAATGGAGTGATGAAAGCTGTTTTTACCTCATCGGGCCCGTACAGACGGATCTGGTGGTACCCGGAGTAAGCATCTAAAAAAGACAACCTCTCGCATCCCGCGGTCGAGTCAACAATTTGATCTATGCGAGGGAGAGGAAAATGATTTTTCGGACAGGCCCGGTTGATGTGCTTGAAATCAATGCACATTCGGAGCGACTTGTCCTTCTTAGGAACCATGACGACATTAGCGAGCCACTCGGAGTGGTATATCTCTCGGATAAATCCTGCCGCCAACAGTCGAGCCACTTCTTCACCAATGGCCTTTCTCTTCTGGACGGCGGACCGCCGAAGATGCTCTTTGACTGGTTTTGCAGACGAGTCGACTCTTAGGCGATGCTCAGCCAGTCCCCTGGGAACACCTGGCATGTCAGCGGGCTTCCATGCAAAAATGTCCCAGTTCTCACGGAGGAACTGGATGAGCGCTTCTTCCTATTTTGGGTCGAGTGTTGAGGAGATGCGGGTCGGAGCTGCATCGGGGTCGGTCGGGTGAATATGAACAGGCTTCGTCTCCCCAGACGACTGGAATGCAGACTCTGTAGCGGGTTTCTTCGATCGCAGCAAATCACTCGGATCTGCGTTTTGCTTGTACTCCTCGAACTCGACCGCTGTCACTTGGGAATCGGCAATCTTGGAGCCCTTCTGAAAGCACTCCTCTGCCTTTTTCCTATCACCGGTGACAGTGATCACTCCTTTGGGGCCGGGCATCTTCAATTTGAGGTACACGTAACATGGTCGAGCCATGAACCGTGCATAGGCTGGTCTCCCCAAAATGGCGTGATATGCACTCTGAAAATCCACGACCTCAAACGTCAACTTTTCTTTGCGAAAATGCTTCGAATCACCAAACACCACATCCAAAGCTATCTGGCCGAGTGACTCGGCCTTCTTCCCTGGTATAACTCCATGGAAGCTCATGTTACTAGTGCTCAGTCGGGACATCGGAATGCCCATACCTTTCAATGTGTCTGCATACAACAAGTTCAGCCCACTTCCACCATCCACCAGCACTTTTGTCAGTTGAGTGCCTTCGACAACTGGATCGACCACCAAAGCTTGCCTCCCAGGGGTGGCAATATGAGTCGGGTGATCAGATTGGTCGAATGTGATGGGTGTTTGAGACCACTTCAGATAATTTGCCTTTGCTGGGGCATCCATGTTCACCTCTCGGTTAATCACTTTCAGTCGACTTCTGCTTTCCACATCTGCAAAGATCATCAGAGTGGAGTTGATATGCGGATATCCTCCCTCACTGTCCTCCTTGTCTTCGGCCTTGTCTGACTCCTTCTCCTTGTCCTTAGACTGTTTTCCCTGAAACTGCTGGATCAGGAGTCGACATTGGCGAGTGGTGTGCTTTGGGTAAATGATATTCCCCTCTTCGTCTTTCTTCGTGTGAATGTGACATGGCATATCCAACGCGTCGTTCCCTTCTTTATCCTTTACCTTCTTGGGGTTCCAGGATCCTTTTGGTTTCCCCTTAAACTTTCCTTGAGTCACGGCCAGAGCCTCTCCAGGAGCTGCCGGTTCAGCCTTCCGCTTCTGTTTCCGACTGGTGTTTCCCTTTTCCGACTGACTCGGCTTGTGCTTGCCGCTTCGGAGTCGGTCTTCTTCTTCGCCGTTGGCGTACTTGGTAGCAATCTCCATCATCCGACTCAAGGTCATGTCACCGGTTCGACCAAATTTCAAACTCAGTTCTCTGTTCTTGACGCCGTCTTTGAAGGCGCAGACTGCCTGATGATCAGAGACATTTTCCACAGTGTGATGCAAAGTGATCCACCTCTGAATATACTCTCTGAGAGTCTCATTAGCTTTCTGCACGCAGACTTGTAACTCTGTCAATCCAGCTGGTCGCTTGCAAGTCCCTTCAAACGTTCTGACGAACACTCGGGACAGATCTTCCCAAGTGTAAATGCTGCTAGGAGGTAATTGAGTCAACCATGCCCTGGCAGAACCTTCCAACATGAGGGGTAAATGCTTCATGGCCACCTCGTCGTTCCCACCACCAATCTGAACTGCCACTCGGTAGTCTTCAAGCCAAGTTTCAGGCTTAGACTCACCAGTGAACTTGCTGACTCCTGTTGCCAACCTAAAATTGGGGGGAATAACTGCGGCTCTGATAGCTCTGCTGAAACATTCAGGACCAGAAACATGCACTCGACTGCTTGCGGGTACATCTCTGTCGAGTGCACCTCGATGGGCTCTGTTCCGGTCGACCAACCCTTGCACGATAATGGATCGCGCGTCGAAGCCTGGCTCTCTGGGGTCAACTGGAACCCTACGCCCTGTACTGTACTGACGCCTATCATCTGGCTACCGAGGAGCGTAAGACCCACCCCTCGGAGGGGAATAGGGCACTCGACGCCTATCATCTCGGTCGAGTCTGTCGCCATATTGATCTCGCCGATTCTCACGCCCTTCACGCCGCGGAGGCGATCTGGGGCTGTGAGCCGACTGAACCGTATTCACAGTGACGGATCGACTGTGAATTCTGTTGCGCGACTGAGACACGGCTGAATTCTGATCTCCTGCTGCCCGGAGCAGATCCCTGATCTGCAGCAAACCTCTGCCAGCTTCCGACTGCGAAGGCTGGATGGACTCTCCTATACGGGTCGCAGCTGCTAAATTCTGAATTGGGGTTCGATATACCTGAGTCGGCGGGAAGAGTTGACGTTGACTGGTGTCGGGAACTCGTTGCCGCGCGCGCTCATCGAGTGCTCGCTGAAGGTTCTCCAGTCGAGTGCGCTCGGCCAAATTGGCCAGGCGCGCCTCCTCCAAGGCACGAGCCTCGGGGGTTTCTCCTGCGATGGGAATACGCAGGGGATCCTCGTTCCTGCGGCGAAGTTCCTCTCTTTGCAGAGAGTCGAGTGGCTCGGGTTGGTACTCTTCGTAGCCTCGCGTAGGGTCGCCGCCGTCACCTGCTCCACCACCGCGGGCGAAGCCAGGGGGACTGTGGGGCCCATCGACCATCAAGATTTCCGCCGCTGGATCACTGCTACCGCACTCGGATGCAGTCTCTACAGAGCCAGTCGACAGGTCGAACAAGCCGTAGAGAGGTTCGTCGGGCTCGATTGCCGCAACTTGGGTGGTGGCCGATTCGCGAGCCACCGCGTGCCTCACCCATCGCTGAAGCCTCGACCGGCCCGAGCGCTTGTGCTGGCGGGAGACCGGGAGGGTGGACGATGAAGGAGCCGACCGATACTGGGTCGACGGCTGCCGCAGCAGAACGCCGCGGAAACATGCGCGAAAATGCATCGCACCGCGGACGGGGAGCGCATCTACGTCGAGTGGAGCCTCCTGGAGCCATGCGGAGTCGTCGGCGATGAAGGTGAGAGTGCCGAGACGGATCTCTTGACCCTCGACCAAAACTCCAGCAGACACCATGATGAAAGTACTCGGAAGAATCGCAACTTCTCCACAAAATCGCTAAAACACCTGCCCCACGGTGGGCGCCAACTGTCGTGGTTCTAAGCCTGACAGTAGAGTGGGGGGTAGGTATGGAGAGGCAAGGTCCTAGCTATGGAGAGGTTGTAAACACAAAGGATGTACGAGTTCAGGCCCTTCTCGGAAGAAGTAATAGCCCTACGTCTCGGAGCCCGGAGGCGGTCGAGTGGATTATGAGTATATGAACTACAAGGTGCCGAACCCTTCTGCCTGTGGAGGGGGGTGGCTTATATAGAGTGCGCCAGGACCCCAGCCAGCCCACGTAGGAGAGGGTTTAAGGTGAGTTAAGTCTGGGGCGTTACTGGTAACGCCCCACATAAAGTGCCTTTACTATCATAAAGTCTACTTGATTACAGGCCGTTGCAGTGCAGAGTGCCTCTTGACCTCCTGGTGGTCGAGTGAGTCTTCGTGGTCGAGTCCTTCAGACCAGTCGAGTGAGTCCTCATTGGTCGACTGGAAGGCGACCTCTTCTAAGGATGTCTTGGGGTAAGTTACTTGGATCAGGTCCATGACCCTATCCTAGGTACATAACCCCATCATTGTGATGCCTCCTGTGCGGCCGTTTATGTATACATGTATATAACCTGAAAGATTGCAGTCGTCGGCTTCATCCTCCACACATATAATGCGGGGGTGTTCGCAGAAGACGTGTATTCACACTTAATCCAACGTCTTGGTGCTATTAAGGAGGTGATAGCGCAGCGAACTAGGCAACCGGACTATAATGCTTTAACACTTTCACTTAGCCAGAGGAGTTTGACAGTGGGGCTACTATATAGCCCCTAGTGGCTCCGCACTCATCCGGATTTGGGGTGCGTACATGCCTGGCCGGGAAACGGCCCTTCGTTAATGCGGAGGAATCCCGAAGATTCCAATAGGTCATCGAGTGGTGACCAGTCTCACGCTATATCATGACAGTCAGTTTTCGGCTTTCTCTACTGAGGTGCTCGTCCGGATGAACAAGGGCACAATTGCAGTAGTTCTCCTGGTGCCTCCTTAGCCAAGAGAGCGGAACGTAGGGCAGCAAAACACAGGAGCCGGGCAAACCCAACATTTGACCAAAGACATGATTCGGAGCTGATGCATATAAGGTCAAACTCGCGACGCCGAACACTCCCTAAGGTATTCGGTCTTTATGGTATAAACCGGGCCTAAACAGTGCCCTTTGTAATAAGCCCCTGGTGTCCAGGTACATGCATTATTCTGACATGGCCACATGCCAAGATGTCAGCATCCTTCTCAATTGTACTGAGAATTCAAGGGATGTGTAGCAACAAGAGACAGTAAAAAAGGTTTACGCAGGGTCTTAATCTAAAAAGAATCCTTGGAACGGGTCCCTGCTGCACGTCTGTGCCTGTGTCTCCGTTGTGCTGCATCCTGGACGGGTGTAGCACGATGGTCATCTGTAAAAGAGAGGAACTTAGTTGAAAAGTTGTCGCGCAAAAAGGTAGGTTATACTAAAGAAACCATGTACAATGCAAGATGAGTAAGATTGAGCCTAATTGCCACTTGTTTGCGCATGTTGAGCCCCTTGTATTGTACTAGGGGTATGGCCATCAAACCTGTATTAATTACATATAGATGCGCCGGACTCGTCTAACCGCATCTGTGGTCTTAACGACCTGTCGAATACTTGAGTTGGTGAGGCCGTTTAGTGTGCGGCTGCCAAGGCGGCCGCACTGTCTTCGGCGCTCAAGGAACGCTCAATATTTCCATTTACTGTAATGATGCCGCGTGGACCGGGCATCTTAAGCGTGAGGGAAGCGTAATGCGGTATTGCATTAAAGCGAGCGAAAGCTTCACGTCCGAGTAGTGCTTGATAGCCACTTTGGAACGGAGCGATGTGGAAGGTTAAATTTTCGCTGCGAAAGTTATCGGGGAAGCCGAATGTAACCTCTAGTAGCAGGGAGCCCTTGGAATGAGCCTCTGGACCTGGTGTTACTCCTTTAAAGGTAGCATTGCTGCGGCAAATATTTGTTGGGTCTATCCCCATTTTGCGGACTGTATCCTGATATATCAGATTGAAACTGATGCCGCCATCCATCAGGACTCGTGTGAAGTGGTATCCGCCAATTATTGGATCTAATACCAAGGCAGCCCATCATGCATGTCGGATACTTGCCGAGTAGTCCCGATGATCGAAGGTGATTGATTGAGACGACCAGTGGCGGAGCTCCGCGGTGATAGGCCCTGGGGCATGTTTCTCTAAAGGTGCAGCTTTTGTTTCTCCCTTTTATCACGTGTAACACGTTGACTATTTTGACTTCTAGTGGGAATTTCTTCTGTTCCCCTGTGCTTTGCTTGCGAGGCTCGTCCTCGTCTTCACTTGGTGTATCCTGCCCCTTGTGTTCGGCGTTGAGCTTGCCGGACTGTTTGAAGACCCAACATTCTCTGTGGGTATGATTTGCAGGTTTATCAGGGGTGCTATGGATCTGACATATTTGGTTAAGAATTTTGTTTAGGCTGGACAGTTCGTCTCTGTTGCCTTTGGAGGGCGGCTTTTGCTGACCTGGCCAAGATCTTCTGAATCCGGCGTTTACCGCTGTGCTCTTCGGGATGTCTTCTTTATTCCGGCGCTTATTATTGCTGCGTCGTGATTTCCCGTTTCCATCCCTGACTTCGGATATACTTGGGTCGCTGGTGCTGCATCGGGCTAACCAGCTGTCCTCGTCCGCACAAAAGCGGGTCATGAGGCTTGTTAATGCTGCCATTGTTCTCGGCTTTTCTTGACCGAGGTGTCTGGCAAGCCATTCGTCTCGAACGCTATGCTTGAAAGCTGCTAAGGCTTCAGCGTCCGGACAGTCGGCTATTTGGTTCTTTTTAGTGAGGAACCTGTTCCAAAGTTTTCAGGCTGACTCACCGGGTTGTTGAGTTATATGACTTAAATCGTCTGCATCCGGTGGTCGGACATATGTCCCTTGAAAATTTGCCCGAAAGGCGTCTTCGAGCTCTTCCCAGCTTCTGATGGAGTTTTCGGGGAGGCTTTTAAGCCAATGCCGAGCTGGCCCCTTGAGCTTGAGGGGTAAGTACTTGATGGCGTGGAGATCGTCTCCTCGAGCCAGATGGATATGGAGGATGTAGTCCTCAATCCAAACCCCAGGGTCTGTTGTTCCGTCGTACGCCTCTATGTTTACGGGTTTGAATCCCTCTGGAAATTCATGGTCCAACACCTCGTCGGTGAAACATAGGGGGTGTGCGGCACCCCTGTATTTGGGTGTACCATGGTCTTCGGATGTTTATTGTGTTGCATTGTATGTTGGAGCGCTCTTGCGTGGTCCATAGATGGATCTGGTTGCGTCGTCCTTTTGATGCGAGCCCTTACGCGGATCGCGTACTGGTTTATGTGCGGCATCGTTTGCCGCTTTATGTTGGCTATGAGGTCGTCTATCCGACTGGATGGCCATTTTAGTTTTTAATTGTGGAGGATCTAGGGCCTCCTCATCGAATTCAGGTAGCAACTTTCGCTTCGGATAGCTCTTGGTGTGGTGATTACTGTCGTACTTCGCTGATGTGTTGAGTACTTCACTCCATCTGATTTTGAGTGTGTCTTGTGCAGCCCTGAGCCTTTGCTTCTGCTTTTTCAGACTCCTCGCAGTGGCAACCAGCCTTTGATGGGCATTCTGTTGCTCCGGGAGTCTGTCCGGTGTGATGTCGTCCGGACTGTTATCTTCGACGGAGTCGGGTTGTTCGGTTTGATTCTCCGTGTTGCCCTGGTCGGGCGATGGTTCACCCTTCTCTATCGCTAGGCCTATATGACCATTGTTTCTGCCGAGGCGGGGTTTGGAGCGGCGCTTGCGCCGCCTTTTTGACTACTTCCCGAGGGGACAATTCTTTGTTGCGTCCTTATGTTCCTCGACATCATTGTCTTTGGGTGTGTCCACCATATATACATCATATGATGAAGTGGGCGTCCAGTGCCATGTGGGCGGTGGTTCCTGTTCATCTCCGGCATCGTCGTCCATACCATCGATGTCTTCGGAGTCTAAGTCCAGCATGTCGGTTAGATCGTTGACAGTGGCTATTAAGTGGGTGGTGGTTGGGCGGCGAATTTCTTCGTCATCCGCATCCCAATCCTGCCGAACGTAGTTCGGCCAGGATTCTCCTAACAGGGAGAGAGACCTTAATGAGTTCAGTACGTAGCCGAAGGGCGAGTGATAAAAAACATCCGCGGAGGTAAACTTCATGATCGGTGCCGAGCCGGATTCGACAGGCAGGGGCGCAGGCGGTTCGGAGTCCATGGCCGGAGAAGGATCCGGTAGTTCGGCAACACGGCTCTTGTGAAAGGTAAGGTCGTTCCTTGGCTTGATCGCCGCTGAGAGTACGGCCTCCATGGCGGGGTCTATCCACCCGTCCATGGATGGCGCGATTGGCTCTGAATTAAGGGTCGGAGCAGTCGCCGGTGCGATATCTTGAACACTGTCCGACGACAGAGATAAATCATGCTCATCGAGACCGTGCAGCACACTTGGCAGGGGTTTGAATCTGTCGAAGATCAAGTCTCCACGGATATCGTCCGTGTAGCTTAAGCTTCCAAACCTGACCTGGTGGCCAGGGGCATAACTTTTGATCTGCTCCAGATGGCCAAGCGAGTTGGCCCGCAGTGCGAATCCGCCGAATACGAAGATCTGTCCGGGGAGAAAAGTCTCACCCTGGACTGCATCGCTATCGATGATTGAAGGAGCCATCAAGCCTAATGGCGACGACACAGAGGAACTCTTAATGAAAGCACCAATGTCGATGTCCAAACCGGCGGATCTCGGGTAGGGGGTCCCGAACTGTGCGTCTAAGGCGGATGGTAACAGGAGGCAGGGGACACGATGTTTTACCCAGGTTCGGGCCCTCTTGATGGAGGTAAAACCCTACGTCCTGCTTGATTTATTCTTGATGATATGAGTATTACAAGAGTTGATCTACCACGAGATCGGAGAGGCTAAACCCTAGAAGCTAGCCTATGGTATGATTGTATCCTGTCCTACGGACTAAAACCCTCTGGTTTATATAGACACCGGAGGGGTTAGGTTACACAAGGTCGGTTACAAAGGAGGAGATATCCATATCTGTATTGCCTAGCTTGCCTTCCACGCCAAGTAGAGTCCCATCCGGACACGAGACGAAGTCTTCAATCTTGTATCTTCATAGTCCAACAGTCTGTCCAAGGTATATAGTCTGGCTGTCCGGAGACCCCCTAATCCAGGACTCCCTCAGCACTGTTGATTGCCGGCAAAACATTGAGATGCCTAGTTTTTAAATTCTAGTAATTCCAAAACTCGTCTGAAATTCATGAAACTTGGCATGCTATCATGGAGCGGCATCAACATGCCGTGGTAAATTTTTTGTCCCATTTGGGGCAGGTTTGGGTATATGCTTCTCACAAACCAGAGCTTCTCACAACAAGAATGATGGTTTCGGTAGGGAACGTCCCACCTTTGGGGACGAAACGATATCCATTGCCTCTTATTGCTTTCAATTTTTTTCTCGTGTCAATATAGAACAACAGGAGTGTTGTGTCAGTTTTTGTGATTTTTTTTAGGTTTGTTTGGACATTTTTTATGCATTAACTGAGTTTTCAATGCATTTTTGTGCATAATTCAAATTTGAACTACATGCACATGCTCTAGTGCATATAAATTGGTTTAAAAATTAAATATTTGTCCTTGGGTGCATGCTTAGGTCCCATGCAAGAAATGGTAATGAATTTCAATCACCAGGGCACCGTTGATTGCTAGCACAACATTGAGATACCTGGTTTTTAAATTCTAGTAAATCCAAAACTCGTCTGAAATTCATGAAACGTGGCATGCTATCATGGAGCGGCATCAACATGTCGTGGTAAATTTTTTGTCCCATTTGGGGCAGGTTTGGGTATATGCTTCTCACAAACCAGAGTTTCTCACAACAAGCCTGGTGGTTTCAGTAGGGAACGTGCCACATTTGGGGACGAAACGATATTCGTTGCCTCTTATTGCTTTCAAAAAAATTCTTGGGTGCATGCTTAATTAGATCCCACGCAAGAAATGGGAATGAATTTCCAACACCAGGGCACTGTTGATTGTCGGCAAAATGTTGAGATACCTGGTTTTAAATTCTAGTAAATCCAAAACTCATCCAGTGCGCAGGTTCACCGAGAAGCGTGCGAGATGTTCAACGCAGGATTTGTGCATCTCTTCAACGCAAACGGTTCGGTGAAGCAGTAAAGTGGCAGAAAATAAACCAAAAAATAGACGTGCTACCACACGCCCCATGTGCCGTGCGAGTAGGAGTGAGTTGATGGGACGCATGCGAGCATTCCACCGTGCAGGCATACCGGGAGGCATGCATGCAAGTGTGTGTATTGACGGGGAGGCGTGCGAGTAGCTGTGTGAAATGATGGTAGGAATGGCAGACGTCCACCGCGCAGGCTCACCAGGACGCGAGACAACTTTTGACCGATGCCTGCCTCGCTCCCACTGGTCCGAATTAATTGCGCGCCCGAGCCGCTGGCCATAATAGGCAGCCGCACCCCCGGTCCATAGTGGTCACCAATGTCTGGACT
This sequence comes from Triticum aestivum, assembly GCF_018294505.1. Taxonomy (NCBI): domain Eukaryota; kingdom Viridiplantae; phylum Streptophyta; class Magnoliopsida; order Poales; family Poaceae; genus Triticum; species Triticum aestivum. Next base: position 361,864,234 of record NC_057797.1, on the reverse strand, counting down.
CTGGAGTGTATGACGATGGCGCTCAAGTGCACCATCGGAGGGAGTGGCGACGCCGGGGCTGGTGAAGCACCTGCACAATGCATGAAACTGGCCACAGAGGTTTCCATCGCCACCGACGAGGTCTCGCATGGGCAGCCGCACGACCTTGACTTTGTTGGCGCCGTCGTGCCCCCCCCCCTCCCCACAAGCCGGAGCCGGAGGTCAACAACAACTCCGACAACAACAGCGACTCCGGCGGAAAATCGGTTAGTCATCTATATACCCATTTGTGCAGCAAACATATCAAGTGTTTTCTGTGGTTAATCCGCCCACCCCGCCCCTCTATAATTTTTCTGGAATACAAATCCTATGGTTATGTTCTCTCAGTCCATGAAATCAGAGTAATTAAGATCCATTAGATGCACGTAGTGTATTGATTGTTTGAATGTTATCCGTATAGAGTTAGTGATTAATTGTTTGTTCTGTACAAATAATTTTTGCTAATAATCCAACTAGGGTTAGCTAGCGTGCTAATAATTCGTGTCCAGATCTTGAGAATTGATTTAGAATGTCCTACATATATGTTTGTGCCTTTTTTCTTCCTGATCTTGAGAATTGATTTCGAATGTCCTACATGTTATGCCATTTATTTCTTTCAGATTGGTATGTACACAGATGAGGCTCCGACCAGTGCCGCCGCCGGATGTAGATCTTGGACCCGGCTATGCGGCCAGAAGTGCCCCCTGGTCCTAAGGAACTAGTAGAATCTCCGGCAGACCGCAGCAGCGATCTCCTGGACGGAATCCTTGGGGAGATCATCTCCCTTCTCCCTACCAAGGATGGCTACCGCACACAAGTCCTCGCATCTCGGTGGCGCACTCTGTGGTGCACCATGCCTCTTAATCTGACTGTCGTCAGCTATCTATCGATGATGATTCTGAACTCCCCGGAGCCATCATCTCCTCCCATGAGGGCTCCGTTCAACGCATTTGCATCCCGGCACGCTACCTGCTAGACATACCCTACACGGTGGCTGCTTGGCTGACATCCCGTCAATTTGATAAACTCCAGCAGTTTGAGTTCTACCATTACTATGGCGATAGGTTAGCACCAATAGCTGGATCTGTGCCCTCACCACCGATTCCCACCTCATGGTTTTCCTCCTCTCTCGACACCGCCACCTCGACCCGGTGCCATCTAGCAGACTATATGGTACAAATGCTTTGACTGCGACTGCTGAAAAAACTTGCGCTTGTGTTGGTTGATCTTTCGGTGCCTCACTTCACAGCATCATCCACTCTAGCTGCCCTGAACTATAGCGTTTGGTGCTTGTTTTTGGACTAGGAATCCATATCCCTTGTCTCAAAATAAAGTCGTCTCACCTTGTAAACATTGGAATTCATTTTGAAGGATAGGAGCTCATCATCGAAGACGCCGCTTCACTTCAAAGGTTGCTCCTTGATTATTGTTATGAACCTTCACAAATTACTGTGGTCTCTGCACCTAAACTGGAGACCTTGGGTGTAATTAGTGATCCTTTGAATGGTTCGAGTTGGTGTTTGCCTCCACACCTATTGAGGTACTGTATATTATTCATGTACACTTTTGTAATTTGCATTTTTCATTTGTGCGCATAAGTTAAGTATCATCTTGGAGTACACTTTCAATGCTAATATTATGTTCTATGCTCACTGAAGCGCTTGTCCATCCTAACACATGGAGAAAAAGGTATAACCAATCGATGGCTCAAGAAGCACCGGGATTTTCTCAGATGTCATGACATTCATTTGAAGATAGTAACACTTGAAGGATATGCATCCGACAATGCAAATACTATCTTTGTCACATTCTTCATGTTGAATGCGAGGGCACTATTGTGCGTGACGATTATGTTTTTCAATAAGAAATTTCTTACGACTGCAGGTGTGGAACAACATAAAAAGAAGTTTCATGTGGACGGTGGACCTAAGGGCTTCTGATCATGCTCGGCTTCTATTTACAACAACTTGTCATCATGGACCAGTAGAATTTCTGGCCGGGGATCTTGATTTTATGGATCAAACCGATCCATTTGATTGTGACTGCCGAAAACTTTGGTTGAGTTAGATGTCATTGTCCTATTCAATATGGATTTTGTCTAAACCTGATGAGCAATTAATCATCGTGCTTTTGTACTTTTTGTTAGCTGGAGTTAGATATTTTTGCCCTTTTCAACTCGGCTTTGACCCATATTTTCTTTCATATTGGGCCAATGGCTTGCCATCTCCTTAACTAAGACATAAATATTATAAGTATTCACAACATAAGCAAAGAACATCACTCTCGCGGGATCCTTGAGATCTTTGTTCATTATAGAACCGCAAGTTCGTAGTGCCCACCAGCACCCACAAACTTATTTTCAGCTTGCACACCAAGGGCTATAATTCTTAATAAGAAAAGCTGCATGGTGGTCACAGATTTGGATTTATCATTTGGGACCCACGAGGAGAAAGCCTATCCAGGGAGGTGCCGACTCGACAGTAAACATTGAGAAACCTGGTTTTAAAATTACTGCAAATCCAAAACTCGCCTCAAAATCATGAAACTTGGCATGGTGTTATGTCGTAGCACCAACATGTTGTGGTAACAAATTAGTCTAATTTGGGACAAGTTTTGGTACAATCATCTTACAAACCGGAGCTTCTCTCAAAAAGGCTCATTGTTCCGAGAGGGACCTTGTCACCTATGTGTGCGAAACGACATATGATGTCTCTTCCCGTCTTGATTTACTTTACGGAGGCAACATGCAACTATATATAGTAGCGTCGTCCTAAACATATGAAATTATTCATGGTTCGTTTTGCCTTTTTATACATTATTTGAGTTTCATAGGCATTTTGGAACGTACTTTCGTGTGTGCAAAGGTCATGTGTGTACTAGCCACATATGTAATTCGATGTTCAATCTGTTTATGGACTCAAGTCCTTATACATGTTATTCTTCTGTAGACAGAACAAACCACATGGCTTATTAGCAGCAATCATCTATGTTATTATTGGTCTTCGCACATATTTCTGATTACGGACATGTTTGCCGCGTATCATACACATCTTGTTCGGTTGAACCGTTTCCATTATGTTGCCTAATCACACACAGTTCATCCTAGTGAACCGTATACTGTATATCGCACACACCTTCATATAGCTTCCCGTTTCTTTTGTTCCTCGTCATCTCAAACAGTTAATTGAACTGAACCGTATGCCCTACATCGCACACGCAACTAAAATCTGAACCGGGTTTGATCCATCCTCCATCGCAAACGTTTTGCACCTTTTTTGACGGGTTTTTTACACCACCGTTTATGATTATTGCATTGAACACAGTTCCGTCGAAGGGTCTCTGATTGTAGTGTCGCGTTAGCATCATCCTGCAGTAGTGATAGTTCAAGTCCACCACAGCCGAATATTAAAAACTCTCATCTGCCACATAACCGCGTGCACAGCTCTCGAAAGTTTAAACCCTGCAGGGGTGTCCCAAGTTAGCCCATGACAAGCTCACGATCCGTGGAGACAATCCTCCATCTGGGGACCCTCCGATCAGACTCAAATCCCGGTGCACAAGACATTTTGACAATGGTAAAACAAAACCAGCAAGACCTCCCGGTGTGCTAACACCCTGATAGTAGCCGCCCGTATCTCGTCTCGGGGCACGACCGGATGAGCATTCCGTACAACTAAAACCAGTCCTCGAGTTTCCCCGTGGCGGCGCTGCAAGGGGCTCTAGTTTGGACCAACACTCATGAGGAGCACTGGCCCCGGGGGGCTTTATTAATTAAGTCCTTGGGTGCTAGCCGGTCCCTATGCAAGTTTTAGTTGTTATTAGGCAAATGGCAAAACCAATGTTGGGCCTTGCTGGAAGAGTTTTATTCAAAGCAAACTGTCAAGAGGGGCCCATAAACCCTCATAGTGTTAGGGACGCAAAATCAAGGAACATAACATCGGTATGACGGAAACTAGGGCGGCAAGAGTGGAACAAAACGCCAGGAAAAAGGCCGAGCCTTCCACCCTTTACCTAGTATATAGATGCATTAATTAAATAAGAGATATTGTGATATCCCAAGAAATCCATGATATCCATGTCCCAACATGGAAAAACCTGCAACTGCACCTGCAACTAGGAACACCATAAGAAGGGCTGAGCAAAGCGGTAATATAGGCAAACAACAGTTTGCTAGGAAGGGAAAAAGGTTAGGGGCTATCATGTCAATTTGGGAGGCTTGATAAACAAGTGGTAGGTAGTGCGGCATAGCGATAGCATCGAGACAACTAGAATGGCAAAGATATTAGTGAGATCCAAGGTGACGATCATCTTGCCTGAAATCCCCCTAGGAAGAAGATCAAATCCATGAAGAAGACAAACCAACGTAGTCGAACGGATCCTCGCAATCGCCACAAAACCGGAACTATCAAGGAGAAGCGCAACCGGAAAGAAGCAAAACAACACGGTGAACCAACAAGTATAAACATGGCATGATGCACAAACAACTATGATGCATGTCCGGTTTAAGTAGTATGGCATGGCAAAGTGCAACAAGCAATACTACAAATTAAGTGAAGCTCAATATGCAACGAGTTGCATATTGATGAAACACCACATGACTTATTTAGTTCTCTCTCAGTTATGCTACTCATCAATATTAAATGTTGGTTAACATGGCAAGAGGTGAAGCATAATTAAACTAACTATTTAGGCAAGTTTAAATGAGGCCGAAAACAACAACAATAATTCCGGAAAATCCCCATATGCATGTTTAGCAATTTAATGCAAACAACAATTTTAAACATTTTAACTCATGTTATCATGATGCGAATGACATATACAAGTTTTATGCAATTTATCAAAATGTTGACATGAGCATGTTACGAAGAATTTGGTCACCATGGCTAAACGAAAGGGGTGCCACCGCAATGACAATGGAAATGGTGCCACGACAACATTCCGATGATCCGACAACTCATTGAGATATCCGTGCAAAAGAAAGTGTGGATGTGTGGAACATGCTAGAGATGGTGGGGTGATCTCGGGTACCGGGTTCCCATGGGTCGACAGCACGGCAAACGACGAGGAACGTGCAAGCGATACATTGTGCGCCGCAAGCAATAGATACATGCAACCAACTCATACACACATCATATGCATACGGTCTACGAATGGCCGTCTCGGCGTTATACCTTCGAAGCGTGCATTTTCAAAATGGATCAAGTTCGTCGAGGGAAGTAGTCGTTCATGGAAGTCGTGGAAGTAGTGGTACGTGTTCGTTTCATAGAGGTACTTGATGCATCGCCGGGTGTAGTCGTACACGTTCAGACACGAACTTGGCGTAAGATCCGACTACGGATGAAATCAAACGAAAAAGAACAACGACATCCACCCTGCTAATCCCAGGCTCCCCGACCCGAAACCTATCCCTTGATCGAAGAAGAACTCCAAAAGAAAGCATCACTCTCATGTCAGATCATCGCATTACCTGTACCTGCAACTGTTGTTGTAGTAATCTGTGAGCCACGAGGACTCAGCAATCCCATTATCATGGGTATCAAGACTAGCAAAGCTTAATGGGTATGGAATGGATAAGTGGTGAGGTTGCAGCAAGTGACTAAGCACAATATGGTGGCTAACTTATGAGTATAAGAATAACATGAGAAACTACGCAACGGTCGCAAACTAGTAATGATTAAGAAGTGATCCTGAACTACTTACGTTCAAACATAACCAAACCGTGTTCTCTTCTTGGACGCACCCGAAAAGAGATAGTCACGGTTACACACGCGATTGGTGTATTTTAGTTAAGTATAGTTCAAGTCCACTACAACCGGATATTAAAAACTCTCATCTAACACATAACCGTGGGCATGGCTCTCGAATGTTTAAACCCTGCAGGGTGTCCCAACTTAGCCCATGACAAGCTCACGATCCACGGAGACAATCCTCCATCTCGGGACCCTTCGATCAGACTCGGAATCCCGGTGCACAAGACATTTCGACAATGGTAAAACAAAACCAGCAAAACCTCCCAGCGTGCCGACACCTTGATAGTAACCACGCGTATCTCATCTCGGTCCATGACCGGATGAGCAGTCCATACAACTAAAACCAATCCTCGAGTTTCCCCGTGGCGGCGCTGCAAGGGGATCTAGTTTGGACCAACACTCATGAGGAGCACTGGCCCGAGGAGTTGATTAATTAAGTCCTCGGGTGCTAGCCGGTCCCTATGCAAGTTTTAATTGTTATTAGGCAAATGGTAAAACCAATGTTGGGCCTTGCTGGAAGAGTTTTATTCAAAGCGAACTGTCAAGAGAGGCCCATAAACCCTCATCATGTTAGGGACGCGAAAATCAAGGAACATAACACCGGTATGACAGAAACTAGGGCGGCAAGAGTGGAACAAAACATCAGGCAAAAGGCCGAGCCTTCCACCCTTTACCAAGTATATAGATGCATTAATTAAATAAGAGATATTGTGATATCCCAAGAAATCCATGATATCCATTTCCCAACATGGAACAACCTGCAACTGCACCTGCAACTAGCAACGCTATAAGAGGGGCCAAGCAAAGCGGTAACATAGCCAAACAACGGTTTGCTAGGAAGGGTAAAAAGGTTAGAGGCTATCATGGCAATTTGGGAGGCTTGAGAAACAAGTGGTAGGTAGCGCGACATAGCGATAGCATCGAGACAACTAGCATAGCAAAGGTGACGGCCATCTTGCCTGTAATCCCGTCAGGAAGAAGATCGAATCCATGAAGAAGACGAACCAATGTAGTCGAACGGATCCTCACAATCGCCACAAAACCAAAACCAGAACTTGGCGTATAAATGTACTTCGCGTTCCGGTGTGGTAGTCATACTAGGCATCGGGCGTCGAGGGTACTTGGCGTTTCCGAAGATGGTGGTAGAGGTACTAGGTGCAAAACCTTGTATTCGTCCGGGCGCTTGTGGTCTTGCCGGTCTTGACAGTCCAACGTGAAGACACGGAGAAGCACGGGTCATAAGCGGTGTGGTGGCCGTGGAGCAGCAAGGGGCTTGGGTCAACGACGCGAGGGTTCGCCGGATCTTTCCGGATCCAGAGCGAGGAGGGCAGGAACGGTTGAACGACACAACACCGAAGCTCCGGCGAGTTGGACACTACCGAGGCAGGGGCGGACGGGGCTTGCGTGGAAGCTGGAGGGCGTCAGAGTCCTTTGCTCAAGCACGAGGGGGCGATGACGGCTTGAGGCGTCGACGCAGGCACAGCTCGGAGAGGCCACGGCGAGGTGGCTGTAAATGTCGAAGCAGGGGAGGTAGGCCGGCAAGCTACGGTGCCTGGCAGCCCTGGCAACGCGACGCGATGGCGAGCTTGACCCTCGCGTCTATGGTGGCAAGGAGGAAGGCCATGGAGGAGGCGTAGGGGTTGCGGGCTCCTGGCGGACGGCTTGCCGACGGGAAGGTGTAGAGGCGTGTACGAGGTCGCACGGGAGCCGGGCGACGCTCGGAGGAGAGGGGCGGCACGCGGCCATGGTAGGGAGGTGGCGGTGGAGGTCGCCGGTGTGCAGGACAAGTCGCGGGCGAGGTGCGGCCGCGGGGGAGACGAGGTGGCGCTTGGGGCTCAGGGTTGCGGGGAAGGAGCCGCGTAGAGAGGTGGCGCTCAGCGGCGAGGCCGACGTCGAGGAGAAGATTGGGCGCGGGGGCGAACCGGAGAACGGGCAGGAGGGCAGCGCGCGTGGGGATCGGGAGAGGTGGATGAGGCTGGCGGCGAGCGAGGAGGGCGAAGGGAAGAAAAGGGATTGAGCAGGGCTCTCCCTTCCGCCTAGGGTTAAGAGGACAGGGTGGATGGGCCTTGGTGGGCTGAGGAGAGCAGGGCGGCATGGCTGGGTCAGGCCCAAGAGGCCGGCTAGGCTCTCTCTCCCTCTCAGTTATTTCCATAACAGAAAAAATGCAAAAAAAAGGAGTGAAGAAAAGGTTAAAGAGTTTGGGCATGAGATTATTTTCCCGAACTCACAAAATGTGCACGGTCCATGAGAAATAGGAGTAGGCATGATTGAAAGTTGAATTCAAACTCATTCAAATTTAATTCAAATGGGTTTAAACTAGGACCAGGTTTTCGAAGTGTCCAAAAATGTTGAGAATTTAGAGGAGCCTCGATAAAAGAGATAAAGAATTGTTGCGAGGGTTTGGAGGTGAAACTTGAAGTGGAATAGGCATGGGAATTAAATTGCAAGTGTGTTATCGTGATTCCAAAGTTAATGAAATATTTTAATATAGCTCCCTAATGATAGTAGGAGACTTTGAATATGTTTTAAAGAGAAATCACCATATGTATTTCCCTCAATTTAAATGGATCAGAGATCCATGCAATCTATTTATTTGAGTTGCAAAGATTTAGTGGCATGATGACATGATGCAATGTAAATGATGTCATGATGAATGCGGCAAACAAATAAAAACACACGACGATAAGGGAAAACATGGGAGGCGTCTGGAGTGTCGATCTCGGGTCGTTACAAAATGCGAGGCAGGCACGTGGTGCAGGTGAGCTAGCTGTGCTAGATTGGTAGATATGCCGTTGAGGCTGCTGGGCTGCATGGTTGCTGGTCTCTAGGATGCACTACTGCTGCTATTGTTTCTCGCTTTTAATTCTTTAGACAAAATATGAGAGCAAAAATGCACATAGAGTAAGGGAAGTGGTGGGAGAGATGTGAAAACATCCCTATGACCCTTGATTTATGCACTATTTAAAAAAATTATTTGGTCATTTTTAAGACAGAAAAATAAACCAAGTCTGAATTAAATTCAAACTTTATGCACTTTTTAACCCAACCAGAACAACTCCAAAAGAGATGTAATTTAGCAGAGAGGTTGGAGGTATAGTGTCACATCCCTAGTTTGGTATGTTCTAGGCTAGCTACTGGTGTTGCATCATGTTTAAATATCAAATGAATTTGGAATGGGGATATGTGAAAGCCTCGGGAATCATTTTTTGAAATGATCAAGATAAAAATTGCTTCAAATAGGTCAAGAAAATGTCCCTATTTTTCTCTGAAAATATTGGCCAGAGATAAAATTCAAACCAATATTTTCAGGAACATAAAATATTTATTTTGGGCATATGAATTAATCCAATACTTATTTGCATTGTATTTATATTAGTTATATATTTAATATATGTCCAATAATTCCGATATTTGCCGAGGGGCTTTGGAATAATCCATCTAGTCCCTACAAAAATTATCAGAAGTAAATAAATTGATTAAGTATATTTTACTAAATCAGGAACAAATTACAGAAAAGAAAACAGAAAGAAATAATAAAAAGGGCTAACCTAGACTTACCTACCTGGCGGCCCAGCTGGCGGCCCAGTTCACAGCCGACGCTAGTTGTCTTCCTCCTGGGGCTAGGAGGATGTGGAGCTCGCGCTCGCCGCGCGCGTGCATGGGCACCACGCCACCTGCCTGCCTGCGCCTCCCCCTCAACGCCCCGGTCTCTCTAGATGTCGCCACAATGCACCCCAGACCCATCTTGCTCTTCCCCGTCCCTATCCTCCCTCCTCTGCTCTGCTCTGCTCTGCTCTACTCTCTCTCTCTCTCTCTCTCTCTCTCTCTCTCTCTCTCTCTCTCTCTCTCTCGCCCGGACCAAACGCGCTCGTCGCCACCGCTCGATGTGGCCGCGCGAACCGCCACAGCCTCGCCTCTCCGACGCGTCCAAGAGCATCACCGCGTCTCCCTTGTCCTCTCCATCTAGCCACGCGACGCCGGACGCCCTGCATCGTCGTCGCCATCGTCGTCTTCAACCTCGGCCGCCCGAGATCGCTAGTCGCCTCTGATGTCTCCCCCGAGCCTCTGAGCACCCCCACGACACCGCCGTGAGCTCCGCTGCTTTCCCCTTCCCACTCGTGGTCTCTGTCGTGCCATAGCCGCGCCAACCACCGGAGCCGAAGCTCCCCTTCGCCAGGCATGTCACGGACGGGGCTTGAGCTCGAACCAGCTGCTCCCGAGCGCGTTGTCATATTCCTCGTGCCACGAGGGTACCGCTGAGCCCCTCAGTTGGCCTCCCCATGCCCCGTAGCAACAGTCGCGCCTCAGCCGTACTCCGACCGCCGCCATGAGCTTCGTTTCGGTGAGCTTCGGTCACCCCGCAGCCACCCAGCTTCTCCCCTGAATGCGAGCGAGCCCGGGCTACGCCGTGGTGCTCCCAGCCGCCGCTCCCGTGGCCTCCAGCGCAGACTCCGCCGCGACCAGTGGACGCCGGCGACGAGCAGCCGCCCATACCACCAGCCAGTGGGTCCTGTCGGTCAGGTGATTAGCTTAGGGCTAATCATTGTTTAAAAACCCATAACGCTCATAGTGGGCCCCAACGCTCTAATCTTTTAGTTATGCTAAATTAATCCGCTATTTAAACCATGTCACTGACGTGTGGACCCCTCATGTCAGGTTTGAGCTGGTCAGCGTTGTTGACCTGTTGATGTAGGCATGACACAACGCTGAGGCAGTAATTCAGTTTTTGGATTTAAAATAATTCAGGAAATTCCACAAAATTAGCAAAACTTCAAAAAATCATAGAAAATCAACTGTAGCTCAGATTGAAATAATTTATATATGAAAAATTATCAGAAAAATTCAATCTATCCATATGTACCATTTTCATGCATGACAAAGCAACTTATACCTAATCTATTAGTGAAAATATGATAATGGCATTTTAAATGCTTAATATGGAGTTTCCATATAAACCCTTGGATCATATGGACTTCATTTAAATTGTTGCTAGATGCATTAGTGCAACTCATAGAAATCTTGACATGTCATGATCATGCATCATATTGTGGCATTTGTTTGTGTATTGATTGTCGGCACCGTCCTTCTCGATGCGTCCTGCTCCCGAGACCGTTCCAGAGTACCTATCTGAGGAGCAGTAACCCTGCTGATATTTCAGGCAAGCAAACCCCCTTTGAGCATTCCGATACAACCCAATCTCTTGCTCCTACTCTCTTTTATTGCATTAGGACAACAATGATTCAGCTACCACTTTACGCTGCGGTAGTTGAACCCATTCCTCTGCATGACCTGTCATTGCCACAGTAAATAGTTGAAATCCACTTTCGAGTGTAGGAGTTGATTGAGCAATGTTGCATTCCTACCATGCCATGCCTGCTATTGCTTAGAGTTGTGTCAGGTCCGATTCGTTGGGAATGGATTGGAGTGCTATGATATGTTTCGATGCTGAGAGTTAAGTGTGTGAATACGATTTGGTAAAGGTAGCGGTGAGAGATGATGTAGGAGTACATGGTGGGTTTTCTCATTGGGACCATCCTTAAGAAATGAGTTATGTGTATGTTATCCAAGACTAGCTTCTACCACACATTGGGTTCCGATAACTCGACCACTCACAGCTTATTAACCGCCTTGATCTTTGTCCAGGAGTTGCAACTTGTTTCTGGTGTTTGTAGGTAGTGCTATTTTTCTACCAAGTGGCACCTGACAGGGTGGACTTGAGACAGACTAGGCAAAGTGGCACGGTGTACCAAGTGGCACCCGGATGGTGGGCTTGAGTACCCTGCTCACATCGTTTGGGGCCGTGATGGAAACTTCGGTCGGACTTCCCTTGCGGGTTTGACCTCGGATAGGCGATAATCCTGGACTAGAGTCTTGTGTGGTTAGTCAGGACGCGGCCGACACCCTCACCAGGCTTCCGCTTGAAGGTTGCTGAGATACATGACATGTACATGGCGGTAAGTGCCGAGAGCATCTGTGAAGAAGTACACCCTTGCAGGGTTAGCATGAACTATTCGAATAGCAGCGTACTCGGATATGGACTACTTGGATACTTACATGATACGTATAGACAACTTGAAGTGGATACTCTAAAATGCTTAAGACAAGTGTGAGTGCTATGGATGGCCTACTCGCAGGGAGACGGGATAGAATCCATAGTAGTGTATTGATGTGGTGATTAGTGGACTCGTGTGCGCTTTCTCACCTCAAAGAAGTTACTCGTAGTCGTAGAACATCATAGCCACTAAGTCAAAGCTGGCATGCTGCAGCCAAACCCCACAATACCCCTCTTGTTACTAATGCATGTACAGTAGGATCTAATGTAAGTCTTGCCGAGTACCTTTGTACTCACGTTTGCTTAATTTATATTTTTGTAGAGGAGATCTCGGTCTCACTATTTGTTCCGCATGGATTTTGACAAGTAGCTTGTTACCTCAGTTACAATCTTGTACCCTTGGGAGGGTCTTGTAGATAGTCAGGCTTCTCAGCCCTTCTCATTTGTAGTTGTCTACACTCAGACATGTTATCCTTTTCATTTGTAGTTGTCCGCACTCAGACATGTTATGCTTCTGTTGCTTGTATGCTTTGAATGATGGGTCATGTGACCCCTGTTTGTAATATCATGTTATGTATGGCTCTTTAGAGCCTTCTAAATAAATACTTGAGTTTGTAGAGTTATGTTGTGATGCATGTTGTATCTACACATATCGTGCATATTGTGCATATGTTTGAAATGCATTGGTATGTGTGGGATCCGACACCTAGTTGTTTATTCTTGGTAGCCTTCCTTATGGGGAAATGTCTCCTCGTACTTCCACTGAGTCATGGTAGTTCGCTACTGCTCCGGAACACTTGGATTTGCCGGCATGTATCCTTCTCTGTTCCTTTGTCTATCCTTTCGAGGAAATGACACGCGTTCTTCCTTTAAGTCCTTATAACTTGCTACGACTTGGGTTCATACATTGATGACCGACAGGTTCATTGTTGGGTTACATATGCATGTCCCTGTAAGTTTGTGCCACCTTGGTTTACGACTAGTCATGTCGGACTGGGTTCTCTGTCATATGGATGGTAGCGACACTATCATATACGTGAGCCAAAAGGCACAAACGGTCCTGGCCAAGGTAAGGTTACAAGCGTGGGAATATTGTGCGTGAGGACGCAAAGTGATATGATGTCTTACATGCTAGAACGATGTGACTTAGGATGGGGGCCCAATAGCTTTGGTATCAAAGCCTGGCTGACTGTAGGATTACCAAGCCAAACTAGTCGAAATTGAGTCTAGAAATTCTTTAGTTATATAGGGGAATTGATTGCGGAAGGGGACGTAAGACTCTTTTTACTTCTTATACCTTATGCCCTTCTGATCTGAGTCATCCTATCTTTGCTACGGGGTTAAGGAACTAGGCTTTCCCTTCCGTCTATCAGGATCACGAGTTACTATTCCTTAGACTCATAAGATTGGTTGATCAGAGTCATATTCCAGTTTTTGTGTACTTCCAATGTAGTTTGTTTAGTATTATCACAGATCCTTTCCTGATGATGTTGAGTTGTTGTACTACTCAATCTTGCAGGATGTCTCCTATTTTGAGCATTTTACTGTCGTTATGCTGCCAAATTTTCCTCTGAATTAGGGACATTCTAATGCCTTCGCAATGCATTCTGCATCCTATAGTTTATGCTAATTTCGTCCTTGGTTTTGTTTCTCAGGATGTCGTCAGTTACCCGAGGTTCAGTTGCTCGTAGCCAGAACCACGAAGGTGGTAGGCATGAGTAGGATCCTCCCGACCAGCCCTCATTGCCAGAGTTCAGGTTAGGGGTTGAGATAAAGAAGCGTGAGACTAACCGCTTGTTGGCACAGATTGAGCAGGACACCGCACATCGGCGTAATAAGTTTGTTTCCATCACCGACTTCATTGGCCTGAACCCACCCACCTTCCATCACTCATAAGCTGCGTCCACGAACATGGCTGAAGATGACAAGGTCAACTATGCTACATATACCTGGAAGGTCATGCTGGTCTTTGGTGGCAGAACTATGAGGCTATGCTTCCAACTATCCATATTCCTACCTAGAGAGATTTCGCCGAGGCTTTTCATGAGCACCACATACCTCAGGCCCTCCTCGATCGCAAGAGAGAAAAGTTCTGTCGTTTCACCCAGGGTAAAATGGCTGTTGATGCTTACAGTAGAGAGTTTGGAAACCTCGCCCACTATGCTGCAGAGGAGGTGTCCACGGACGCCAAGAAGCAGGCTAGGTTCCGAAAGGGTCTCAACACTAAGTTGCGTCGTGATCTTCACTTACACCGTTGCGATACATTTCAGGCTCATGTGAACCAGGCCATTACTGCAGAAACATCTCGGCTCACTCACGAGGTGTCTCATAAGCACACCCGTGACTTTGGTTCTTCCTTCGGGTCTGGTTCTCAAAAGCGGCGGATTTGGGTTTCGAACTACGCTCTCCCACCTGAATATGCACCGAGGCCATCCTATGTGGCGCCTCACCTATTTCAGTTGTATACCCCCCCCCCCCAGGCCTATTGGTAGACCGCCTATTAATGCGAGTCCTCATCCTACTTTAGGGACTAGCTTCACATGCGGAGAGCCAGGACACTATGCACGTGACTGCTCTCAGGTCTCCACCCTAGTTTGAGAAGTCTATTGGCCTTGGTAAGTCATCAGTCATGATGATCAGTGCCAAGCCAGCTCCCACTGAACATGGACGTGTGCATCACGTCTCAGCTGTTGAAGCTCATGATGATCAGGATGTCGTTCTTGGTACCCTCCTTATCAATTGCCATCTAGCATCGGTTCTATTTGATACTGGAGCATCTCATTCTTTCATTTCTGAAAGCTATGCCAGCTTGCATAACATGTCATTTTGTGATATGCCCTCTCCACTAGTCATTCAAACTCCTGGATCCAAATGGCAAACTTTTATTGTAAGCCATGGTAATGAATAGACTTGTATTCCTTGCATGACTTACATCCCTCAAGTCTACATATATTAACATCATCTTAGGTATGAACTGGATGAAAGCTCATTATGCCAAGATTGATTGTTACACCTGGTTTGTTCATCTTACACACCCATGTGGCTAGATAGTCATTGTCTCCATTATAGTTGCAAAGCGTCAACTCTATTCTCTTAATGCCCGCCCTCTTCCAGACCTTGAAGATATTCTGGTAGTCTGTGACTTTCCGGATGTCTTTCCAGAGGAATGTCTAGGCATTCCACCTGATAGAGATGTAGAGTTTGTTAAAGATCTTATCCCAGAAACCGCCCCATTTTCTAGGAGACCTTACAAGATGGCACCCTTAGAACTATCTGAGCTCAAGAAACAACTTGATGAGTCCTTCCAAAAAGGTTTCATCCATCCTAGTTCTTCTTCTTGGGCTTGTCCCATCCTCTTCGTCAAGAAGAATGATGGTACAGATTGGATGGTTGTATACTATCATCCCGTTAATTTGGTCATGATAAAGAACAAGTATCCGCTCCCCAGGATCAATGAGCTGTATGATCAGCTCGCTGAATCCTCAGTCTTTTCCAAGATGGATTTGAGGTTAGGCAACCATCGAAACAAGGTCAGAAACAGGGACATTCGTAAGACGGCTTTTGTCACTCATTATCGCCAATATGAGTACACCGTCATGTCCTTCGGTCTAACCAATGCTCCAGCCACATTCTCCCGCTTGGTGAACCCGATCTTCATGGAGTATTTAGATAAGTTCATCGTGGTTTACCTCGATAATATTCTTATTTACTTGAAGAACGAGGAAGAGCATGACGAACATCTTAGACTTGTGTTAGAAAAACTCAGAGAGCATTGCCTTTATGCCAAGTTCTCCAAGTGTGAATTTTGGTTGCTAGAAGTGACCTACCTAGGCCACGTGATCTCTAGTAAGGGCATTGCTGTCAACCCCGAGAGAGTTCAGGCCGTTCTTTATTGGACTCCACCTGAATCGGTTAAGCAAGTTAGGAGTTTCCTTGGTCTAGCCAGTTATTGTCACTGCTTCGTTGAGAACTTCTCTAAAGTGGCCAAACCTATCATGAAACTTCTCAAGAAAGATAAAAAAGTTTGAGTGGTCCCCACAGTGTGAGCACAGTTTTCAGGAACTGAAAAGACGCGTGACTTCTGCGCCCATACTTGTGCCACCGAATTTCACTAAGGACTTTGTTATCTATTGTGATGCCTCACGATAGGGACTAGGTTGCATTCTTATGCAGGATCGTCATGTGATTGCCTATGCATCTCGACAGTTGCATCCACACGAGGAGAATTATGCTACACGTGATCTAGAGCTTCCAGTCATGGTCTATGCACTTAAGACATGGAGACATTACCTTCTTGGCAAAAATGACGAGATTTACACCAATCACCAGAGTCTTAAGTATATATTCACCCAACCGGATTTGAATATCAGGCAGAGACGTTGGTTAGAGCTAATAATGGATTGCGACTTAGGGATTACTTACACTCCAGGCAAAGCCAATGTCATGGCTAATGCACTAAGTCGTAAGTCCTATTGCAATAATCTCATGTTGCAATAGGACCAGCCACTTCACCATGAGGAATTCTATAAGCTTAATCTTCACATTGCTCCTCAAGGATTCTTTTCTACCTTGGTGGAAAAACCTACTCTTGAGGATCATATTATAGAAGCCTAGAAGATGATACGAGGATTACCCGGATCAAGAGAAACATTAAGCAGGGAGCTGGCAGTTTCTCTATAGATAATCGCGGTGTTGTTTTCTTTGAGAACCGTCTGGTGGTTCCCAAGAAGCAACATCTTCGAGAGTTGATCCTTAAAGAGGCTCATGAATCTCCTCTCACGATTCATCCCGATAGTACTAAGATGTATCGGGCCCTGCGCTAGAGGTTCCGGTGGACTAGGATGAAGAGTAAAATCGCCGAGTTCATCGCTTACTACGACATTTGTCATCACGTTAAGGTAGAACATCAAAGGCCTGCTGGCACCCTTCAGCCTTTGGCTATTCCTAAGTGGAAATGGGACAAAGTTGGTATGGATTTTATCACCGGCTTTCCCAGGACCAATTGAGGGAATAATGCTATCTTCGTAATCATAGATCATCTTTCCAAAGAGGCTCACCTCATACCTGTTTGAGAGAGTATCATTGCTAGTCAGCTTGCTAACTTATACATTTCTCGAATAGTGTCACTACACGGTGTTCCATTAGAGATCAATTCAGATCGTGGTAGTATTTTCACTTCTCATTTTTGGGAGTGTTTCCAGACTACCATGGGAACCCATCTTTCCTTCAGTACCGCTTTCCACCCTTAGTCGAGTGGTCAGGTGGAAAGGTTCAACCATATTCTCGAAGACATGCTTAGAGCTTGCGTTATCTCCTTCGGTATGGATTGGAAAAAATGTCTTTCCTTCGCCGAGTTTGCTTATAACAATAGCTACCAATCCAGTCTCAAGAAAGCTCCTTCTGAGATTCTTTATGGACGAAGATGTCGAACACCTTTGAACTAGTCCGAAACCGGTGAAAGACAATTCTTTTGGACCGGACTTGATTCTGGAAGCAAAAGAGCAAGTTCGCATTATCCGTGAGAATTTGAAAATAGCCCAATCTCATCAAGAGAGCCAGTATGACCGCCGTCATAAGGAAGTTGCTTATGAAGTTGACGACAAGGCCTACCTTCGGGTTACAACTTCAATGGGTACTCATCGGTAAGGTATCAACGACAAATTGGCTCGTCGTTACATTGGTCCTTTTCACATTCTCGCAAAACGAGGAGAGGTTGGCTACCAGTTGGAACTACCCCCACGTATTTCTCGAGTTCATGATGTCTTCCACGTCTCTCAACTCAAGCGTTGCATCTCAGATGCCATCCGCAGAGTAGACCATGAAACGCTTGATCTCCAAGATAACCTCACATATCGAGAGTACCCTGTTCGCATTCTTGATCAACCAGAGTGAGTCACTCGACGTCAGACATCAAGTTTCTCAAGGTTCAGTGATCTCATCATTTTGAGAGAGAAGCTACTTGGGAGCGAGAAAATCGTCTTCGACTTGAGTACCCCGCTCTTTTTCCACCGACTCCTGAATCTTGGGACGAGATTCTTTCGAGTGGGGGCAACTTGTCACATCCCTAGTTATGGTATGCTCTAGGCTAGCTATTGGTGTTGCATCATGTTTAAATTTCAAATGAATTTGAAATGGGGATATGTGACAGCTTCAGGAATCATTTTTGGAAACAATCAAGATAAAAATTGCTTCAAATAGGTCCAAGAAAATGTTCCTGTTTTTCTCTGAAAATATTGGCCAGAGGTAAAATTTAAACCAATATTCTTAGGAACATAGAAATATTTATTTTGGGCATTTGAGTTAATCCAATACTTATTTGCATTGGACTTATATTTGTTATATATTTAATATATGTCCAATAATTCTGATACTTGGTGAGGGGCTTTGGAATAATCCTCCTAGTCCCTACAAAAATTATCAGAAGTAAATAAATTGATTTAGTACTTTCACTAAATCAGAAACAAATTACAGAAAAGAAAACATAAAGAAATAATAAAAAAGGACTAACCTAGACTTATCTATCTGGCGGCCAGTTCGCAACCGACGCCAGTCGTCGTCCTCCTAGTGCCAGGAGGACGAGGGGCACGTGGTCGCCGCACACGCGCATGGGGTCTCTGCCACCTTCCTGCCTGTCCCTCCCCCTTGACGCCCCGGTTTCTCTAGACGTCGCCACGACGCACCCCGGACCCCTCTCACTCTCCTCCGTCCCTATCCTCCCTCCTCTGCTCTCTCTCTATCTCTCTCTCTCTCTCTATCTCTCTCTCTCCCTCTCCCTCGGACCGAACGCGCATGTCACTACCGCTCGTTGTTGTCGCGCCCACCGCCACAGCCTTGCCTCTCCAACGCGTCCAAGAGCATCACCGCGTCTCCCTAGCCCTCTCTGTCAAGCCACGCGATGCCAGAGGCCCTGCAGCGCTGTCGCCGTCGCCGTCTTCAACCTCGGCCGCTCGAGATCGCCGGCAATCACCCGTCGCCTTCGACGTCCCTCATCGGGCCTCTAAGCACCCACACGACACCGCTGTGAGCTCCGCCGCTTTCCCCTCCCCCTCGCGTTCTCTCTCGTGCCATAGCCGCGCCAACCACAAGAGACAAAGCTCCCCGCCACCGGCCATGTCGCCGACGGGGCTTGAGCTCGAACCAGCTGCTCCCGAGCGCGTCATCGTATTCCTCGTGCCACGAGGGTACCGTAGAGCCCCTCAACTGGCCTCCCCACGCCCCGTAGCAACCGCCACGCCTCGGCCATACTCTTGGAGACGCCGCGAGCTCCGTTCCGGCAAGCTCCAGTCACCCCGTGGCCACCCACCTGCTCCCCTGGATGCGAGCTAGCTCGGGCTACGCCTCGGTGCTCCCAACCGCCGCTCCCGTGGCCTCCAGCGCGGACTCCGCCGCGACCAGTGGTCGCCAACGACGAGCCGCTCGTACCACCAACCGGTGGGTCCCGTTGGTCAAGTGATTATCTTAGGGCTAATCAGCGTTTAATTAAACCCCTGACACTGACAGTGGGCCTCGGCGCCCTAATCTTTTAGTTGTGCTAAATTAACACCCTGTTAAATCCTATGTCACTGACGTGTGGACCCCACACATCAGGTTTGACCTGGTTAGCATTGTTGACCTGCTCACGCAGGCATGACGCAGTGCTGATGTAGTAATTCATTTTTTGGATTTAATATAATTGAGGAAATTCTAGAAAATTAGCAAAACTTGAAAAAATCATAGAAAATCAACCGTAGCTCAAATTGAAGTAATTTATATATGAAAAATTATCAGAAAAATTCAAACTATCCTTTTGTACCAATTTCATGCATGAAAAAGCAACTTATACCTACTGTACAAGTGAAAACATGATAATGGCATTTTTAATTCTTAATATGGAGTTTGCATATGAACCCTTGGATCATATGGACTTCATTTAAATTGTTGCTAGATGCATTAGTGCAACTCATAGTATTCTTAACATGTCATGATCATGCATCATATTGTGGCATTTGTTTGGGTATTGATTGTCAGCACCGTCCTTCTCGATAGGTCCTGCTCCGAAGACCGTTCTAGAGTACTTATCTAAGGAGCAGTGCCCCTGCTAATATTTCAGGCAAGCAAACCCCCTTTGAGCATTCCGAAACAACCCTCTCTTGATCCTGCTCTCTTTTATTGCATTAGGACAACAATGATTCAACTACCACTTTACGCTGTGGTAGTTGAACCCATTCCTCTGCATGACATGTCATTGCTACAGTAAATAGTTGAAACCCACTTGCATGTGTAGGAGTTGATCGAGCTATGTTATGTTCCTACCATGCCATGCCTGCTATTGATTAGAGTAGTGTGAGGTCCGATTCATTAGGAATGGATTGGAGTGCTATGATATGTTCCGATGTTGAGAGTTAAGTGTGTGAACACGATTTGATAAAGGTAGCAATGAGAGGCCATGTAGAAGTACACGGTGGGTTGTCTCATTGGGATCGTCCTTAAGAACTGATTTCTGCGTATGTTATCCAAGACTAGGTACTACCACACATTGGGTTCCGGTAACTCGACCCCTCTCGGCTTATTACCGCCTTGATCTTTGTTCAGGAGTTGCAACTAGTTTCTTGTGTTTGTAGGTAGTGCTATTTTTCTACCAAGTGACACCCGACAGGATAGACTTGAGACAGACTAGGCACAGTGGCACGGTATACCAAGTGGCACCCGGATGGTGGGCTTGGGAATCCTCACTAGAAAAAAAGGCCCATCCATGACATTTTGGCCCGATCGATTTTATTCCCGTCATGCTTATGAAACTTCTACGATGATAATCTATTTATATATAAAAAGTGCTTGACAGGGTCACCAGAATAAAGATAATTAGCTTAGTAAATCTCACAATAATTAGAAATATCTGACCTTTAATTCCATGCGAGGACAAAGTACAACCGTTAGATCTTCTTAAAACGGGCAGGACCATACCGTGCCATGACGACTTCATGTTGAATTTCACGCTGCCACGATCCCACCTAGAAACCCAATAGGTTGGATCAGAAAAACGCATACACCATTCAGTGCAAAAAAACATATACAGGTTTGGCCATCACACGCGTACATGTTGGACCATGCCATGAGCGATTCAGCCACCCTATAGAAAATAAAAGGTCCAGGTTGGACCATGCCATGAGCGATCAGTCCATCCTAGGGGAAACGAAGGTCCAATATCCCCTGACAAATCACGAAGGTCCAATATCCCCTAACAAATCAAAACTATCATATCTCTC
The DNA here is from genome assembly GCF_018294505.1 of Triticum aestivum. NCBI lineage: Eukaryota > Viridiplantae > Streptophyta > Magnoliopsida > Poales > Poaceae > Triticum > Triticum aestivum. The sequence continues at coordinate 361,843,169 of NC_057797.1, read as the reverse complement.
CAAACAAAATATCTATCCAGAACCCTAAAAAAAGAAAATTTGTCCAAACGGCATCCAAAAAGCCTCTCTTTCCATCGTGCAAGCATGATAAACTCAGCCATCCATATAATAACTTCCCCACGACCTTGAAGGTTCATTGTTCTCTAGATTTTAGGGTACAACTTCTACATCATCTTCCTTCGGCGACCAACGCTTCGAGGTCAACTTCCTCCAAGCAGTGGCACTTTGGAAATGTCTTTCTCCAGAGGGCACATGCCATCTCCGTCGAGCAATCAAACCACATCAAGCCAGCTCCGTCTAGCAATCACACCAAATCAAGTAAGTACCATCTGCACGAAATTATAGACCAGGCTTATTAATGGATCAATAATGGTTCAATTATGCTCTAGGCAATGCTCATCTAAAAATATTTGACATGTTCCCTCAGAAGGTTGATTATTTAGAATTCTATAGGTGTGGGTTCCTATCTTAATGGTGTCAGATTCATACTTTTTGCTCATCTACAAAAGGCTAATGCCATGGATGTTGCTTCCAGTGTTTTCACATTAAGATAATATACTTTAGAGTCTAGAATTATACTACAACTATAACAGGAACAGATGGGATAGTTTGCTGCGATATAGAGAAACATATTACAGATCAGACCTATTATTATAGATCAGACCTATTAGTTGATCAATAATACTTAGATTATATTGTAGGCAGTGCTAATCTAAAAAGATTTGACATGTTAGCTCACAAGTTTCATTATCTAGAAACAGAAAAAATAATGAAGTGTATTATACATACATTAAGAAATGAAATTATATAGGTGTGGGTTCCTATCTTAATGATCCACATTCATACTTTTACTCATCTAGAGAAGGCTAATACCATGGATGTTGCTTCTAGTGTATTCACATTAAGATAATATACTCTAGAAGACTAGAATCATACTATAGCTATAACATAAACAAATGGGATCGCTTGATGCGATATAGAGAAACATACACATTTGATCAACCTCAAATGCTATAGTGGGTTCCTGTTGTAATGCCAGCAGCTCCATCTGAAACAAAAATTAAGACCAATTGTCAATCAAATTGTATTGATTTATGTACTATGATTTCCTATATCTATTCCAGTTAAAGAAGTCCTCAATTTACTTGGTTGTCACATAATCACTAGAGGCAGTTGTAACAGAAATATTTTGTATCTGTAAAGCTTGCATCTCTCTATATTACTTACTTTACTAATCAACATTTTGTTCTTATATTTTTAGGGCCTCAAAGATAATGGCACCTACACCATTGAATGCATTGACTACCCAAAACGAGAATACTTAGAAGTTAGAAGAAAGACCATTATTATGTCCAAGAAATGAAACAGTTTGCGGTATAAATGAGTATATAATGGATCAGCTAAAGGTGAAGAGAAAACTTATGTAAGCTGCGACACAATATGCAAAGCAACTACCTTTAATGCAGAAACGGAATTGTTACATCCAAGGGAATTCCTGAACAGCTTACCATTTCCTGGAACCCCAAATCCCGAGCTAAAATTGAAAGTTGGCATACCTGTGATGCTACTACGTAATGTCAACCAAAGTGATGGGTTATGCAATTGTACAAGGTTGTCGATTATTCAACTTGGAAGAAGATTCATCGAAAGACATGTTAGGAGCTAGGGTTCTAGGGTGGAGATTATAGGGAAAGGAGGGAGCAGGGCGAGGGCTGGAGCGCGGCGGCCGGCAGCGAGGCGCCGTCCTTGCGGCTGAGCGGCGGCGGTGCAGGAGAGAGACGGCTAGGGTTTAGGGTTCCGGCTCCTCTGGGAGCTGGGCAATAGAATAGCCTTATTGCTTGATTCTCAAAATAGTCTTACAACTTGTATATATAACCCCTGTTCAAGAATTCATCCGATTAACCAGTTAACTTGCCGATTAATCCCTACACATAGGGTCACCGAGTAGCCGATAAACCGAAAAATCGTCTGATTAATTGATTAAATGGCCGATTAACTTGCCGATTAGCCGATTAATCCCCTACTCGCTAGCCAACCGAGGAGCTACCAGTTAACGATTTCCTCAACAATGTATATAACCATAATCTAAAAATAAACTAAGATAACTTGGGCCTTAAGCCTGCCCAGTGGGCCCCCGACGGCCATAGACCTGGCCGGTCATAACATCTCTCCCCGCCTGCGCAAACAGCTCATCCTCGAGCTGAAAGTCGGGGTAGTGCTGGCGGAACTCCTCGCGTTGTTCCCAAGTAGCATCCTCCTCTGGTAGCCCAGCCCACCGAATCAATACGTACCAGGAGCCGCGGCGCTGCTGAGCCTTCAGCGCCTTCTCCGGTGCAGGAAGGAGATGCCCGTCCGTGATCAATGGAAGCGCCGGCGGTGCCGCGGGTGGATCGCCGCGGAATGGCTTGAGCAGCCCGACATGGAAGACATCATGGATCCGTGCGCCTGCCGGAAGCTGAAGACGGTACGCCACTTTGCCAATGCGTTCGAGGATAGCAAAGGGACCGGCATAGCGAGGACCGAGCTTCTTCCTCGCGCGTGGGTCCAACGACTGCGTAGAGCGGTGAAGTAGACGCAGCCAGACCCAATCACCCACCGCGAACTCCGCCTCGCGATGGTGGCCATCATAGTATCGTTTGGCCAACTGATGGGCCTGGAGAAGTCGTTGCTGGACCTCCGCGAGCATCTCATCCCGGCTCCTCAGAAGAGCCCTGGCTGCCTCGGTCCGCGCCGAGGCCGGGTCAACCGGCAGAATCGGCGGGGGCGGCCGGCCATACACCACCTCAAAGGGCGTCGCACGGAGGGCGGAGTGGTAAGAGGTGTTGCAGCAGTACTCCGCCCACGAGAGCCAGTCCACCCATGCGCGAGGGCGATCACCTGTAACACAACGCAAATACATGGCAATCACCTTGTTAGCGATCTCAGACTGGCCGTCCGTCTGAGGGTGGAAGGCGGTACTCAGGCGGAGCTTCACGCCCGACAGTCGGAAGAGGTCGCGCCATACATGGCCCGTGAACACAGGATCCCGATCACTGACGATCGAAGAAGGGAACCCGTGGAGACGGACAATGCCATCGAAGAAGGCCCGCGCGACAGATGCCGCTGAATATGGATGGCTAAGGGCGATGAAATGAGCATACTTGGAGAAGCGGTCGACCACCGTGAGAATGACGGATTTGCCGCCCACCTTGGGAAGGCCCTCGATGAAGTCCATGGAGATGTCCGCCCAAACCTGAGATGGGACCTTCAAGGGCTGAAGCCTACCAGCTGGCCGCAGTGTCTCCGTTTTGTTGCGCTGGCACGTCACACAAGACCGTACCCAGTCACGGACCAGGGCACGATCACCTGGAATGTAGAAGTCGGCGCGGAGGCGATGGAGCGTCTTCTGCACTCCCTCATGGCCCGCCGAGTGGGCGAGACGCAGCACCTGCTGACGAAGATCGTCGTGTGCTGGAACGAAGACGCGGCGCCCGTGGAGAAGCAGGCCGTCGGCTAGACGCCACGGCTCCTCCAGCTCGCCCGCCGCCAGCTGCTACTGCAGGAGGAGGGCGTCGGCCGCGGCAGCGGTCGCCCGGCGGATGTCGGCATAGAGGGCAAAAGAGGGCCCGGTGATGATGAAGAAGGCTGCCCCTTCCGCCGCACCGTCGTCCACATCGGCGTCACGCCGCGACAGGGCATCGGCGACGGTGTTGAGGCGACCCGGCCGGTACTCGACGGTGAAATCAAAGCCAAATAGTTTACTGATCCACTGGTGCTGGGGAACCGTCGAGAGCCTCTGATCCAGCATGAACTTGAGGCTGTAGTGGTCCGTGCGGATCCGGAAGGAACGGCCCCAAAGATACGGCCGCCAATGGCGTACTGCCTGCACCAACCCAATGAGCTCACGCTCATACGCCGCCAACTTAAGATGGCGAGCAGCAAAGGGGCGGCTGAAGAAGGCGAGGGGTCCATCGCCTTGGTGTAGGACCGCACCAAACCCCGCACCGGAGGCGTCACAGTCGACGGTGAAGGGAAGGTCGAAGTCCGGCATCTGCAGTACGGGTCCCGTCGTGAGGGCCCCCTTGAGGGCCTCGAATGCGGAAGTGGCCTCCTCATCCCAAGAGAAGGCGTCGCGACGGAGGAGACGCGTGAGCGGGGCCGCGATGAGGCCAAACTCCCGAATGAACTTCCGGTAGTACCCGGCAAGACCAAGGAACCCGCGAAGAGCCCGCGGAGACTGCGGAATTGGCCAGGCGGCGACGACCGCCACCTTGTCTGCGTCCATGGCCACACCCTCGGCCGAGATGACGTGGCCGAGGTAAGTGACCGAAGGTGTCCCGAATGAGCACTTCGAGCGCTTAAGATGAAGATGATGCGCCCGAAGCTCGTTGAAGACGATGGCCACATGCTGGAGGTGCTCCGCCCAGGAGGCGCTGTAGATAAGAATGTCATCAAAGAAAACGAGCACAAACCGACGTAAGTAGGGCCGGAGGACATCGTTCATCAAGGCCTGAAATGTCGCCGGGGCGTTGGAGAGGCCAAAGGGCATCACCAAGAACTCGAAGTGGCCGTGATGGGTCCGGAACGCCGTCTTGGCGATGTCGTCGGGATGCATGCGCACCTGATGATACCCCGACCGGAGGTCCAGTTTGGTGAAGAAGTGCGCCCCATGTAGCTCATCCAAGAGTTCATCGACCACCGGAATAGGAAACTTATCCTTAAGTGTGAGAGCATTAAGGCCGCGGTAGTCGATGCAGAAACGCCAAGTGTCGTCCGACTTGCGGACGAGGAGGACCGGCGCCGTAAAGGGTGATGTAGATATCCGGATAATGCCCGCGGCAAGCATGATGGCGCACTGCCGCTCCAACTCGTCCTTCTGCAACTGAGGGTACCGGTAGGGCCGTACTGCCACCGGAGCCGAGCCTGGCAGGAGATGAATACGGTGGTCGTAGACCCGGGCCGGCGGAAGGCCCTGGGGTTCCCCAAAAAGATCACCGTGCTGCTGCAGGAGGTGATCCAGCAGCGGATGCTCGGCCTCCGTGGTGGCCGCCGCTAGCTGGAGTGGGGGTGACGCCGGGGTGCCGCCAACGCCTTCCCACTGGATGCGGCGGCCGAGGCGCTAGAAGGTCATCGTCAGGGCGTCAAAGTCCCAAAGGATGGGACCGAGTGTCCGCAAAAAGTCGACACCGAGGATGAAGTCGAAGCAGCCCAAGTCGATGCCGGCACACGTGATGGTGAAGTGTTCGTTGCCGATAGTAATGGGAACGTCCCGAGCGAGCCCATGGCATCGGAGGCGGCCGCCATTAGCGACGGTGACCCGCAGCTGCTCCCCTCCCGAAGGCTGTAGTGCAAGGCGCCGCATAGTAGCCTCCGGTAGGAAGTTATGTGTAGATCCTGTGTCCAAGAGAGCCACCAGAGTCTCGCCGTGGATTGTGACCGGGATAAGCATAGTCCGCTCCTTGCGGATGCCGGCCAATGCATGGAGGGAGACGACAAGGGCCGTAGCCGGCGCGGGCGCGGGTGCCGGCGCGACCTCGGCGGCGGCTGGGTCGCCGAGTCCATCGTCGGTGGTAGCGTCCTCTGTCTTGTCGACTGTCTCCAAGTAGAAGAGGCGTGGGCAGACATGGCCCGGGGCATAGGGCGCATCACAGTTAAAGCACAGCCCCAGGCGGCGGCGCTCGAGCTGCTCGGCCTGCGAGAGGCGCCGGAAGGGCCGCGTCGCGGCTGGAGTGGCCGCCGGTGAGGCGGCTGAAGGAGCTGGCGCGGCCGGCGGTGGACGTGGAGGCACGCTCCCCCGAGGTGGTGCGGGCCGTGTTAAGGCCTGGGCGCGCTGCTCGAAAGCCCGAGCGTAGTACATGGCCGTCTGCAGGTCCTGGGGTCCCTTCATTTCGACGTCCACGCGGATGTGGTCGGGAAGGCCCCCGACGAAGAGCTCAGCCCGCTGTAGTGTCGTCACCCCCGGTGCGTGACACACCAGAGCCTGGAAGCGGTCGGCGAAATCCTGGACCGTGGAGGTGAAGGGTAGGCGGCCCAGCTCGGACAAGCGGCTGTCGCGCCGTGGTGGTCCGAAGCGAAGGAGACACAGCTCGCGGAAATGATCCCAGGGGGCATGCCGCCCTCGTCCTGCTCGAGGGCGTAGTACCATGTCTGGGCGGCACCCCGGAGGTGGTATGACGCGAGCCAAGTGCGCTCGGACGCCGGTGTGCGCTGCCCCCGGAAGAACTGATCACACTGGTTTAACCAGCTAAGCGGGTCCTCCGAGCCATCATACGTGGCAAAGTCGATCCGGGCGAAGCGAGGTGGTGTCGGGGTGGATGCGCCAGCGCCCACCGGTTCGTCGATGCGAAGAGCCGAGGACGGTGCGCCGAACTGTAGGGTGGGCACCGACGGGTCTCCGGCCTCCGTGTAGACCGGCGGTGGCGACGTTCCGGTGAGCCAAGCCGGAATCGGAGAGGGCAACGGCGGAAACCGCACCTGCTGGATCGGAAGCCCCCCGGAAGGGCCCCGACTCAGGCCGGCGCTAGGCGGTGGGGACGGCGTGGGGGCCGGCTCAGCCGGCGCGGAGGGGGCCGGGGCAGGCCAGGCCGGCCACGGGGTTGGGGCGGACGCGGCCGACGCCGCGGGCGCTGGCGCAGGCCAGTGTGGCCAGGCCGGCGCTGGAGCGGCCGGCTGCTGTAGCGCCGGGCAGCCGCCGGCGAGCTCGGCGGGCACCGAGTACCACGGAAGCGCCGGCGGCCCGGAGGGCGCAGGCGGCGGGGGCGGCTGTGGCGGCCCGTACGGGCTGGCCAGGAAGAGCCGGATGCCCTGGACCGCGACGACCAAGTCGTTGAGGATCCCCGCCATGACCTCCGGGGTGTAGTTGGCCGGTAGGGTTGATGGCGGCGTAGCGGTGATGGGGGCCGGCAGATGGCCGGGTGACGCGCCGGGGACGAGGTCCAGCGGTGCGGACGGGAGGACCAGCGGCCCCGTGGCGAGGGGCGCTGACGCGACGGTGGTGGTGGTTGTGGATGCGGCGGCGGTGGTGGTCATGGGCAGCGACGACGATGGTGGTGAGGATTACATGGTCGAACCAGAGTTGGCTGGTACCAAGGTGTTAGGAGCTAGGGTTCTAGGGCGGAGATTATAGGGAAAGGAGGGAGCAGGGCGAGGGCTGGAGCGCGGCGGCCGGCGGCGAGGCGCCGTCCTTGCGGCTGAGCGGCGGCGGTGCAGGAGAGAGACGGCTAGGGTTTAGGGTTCCGGCTCCTCTGGGAGCCGGGCAATAGAATAGTCTTATTGCTTGATTCTCAAAATAGTCTTACAACTTGTATATATAACCATAATCTGAAAATAAACTAAGATAACTTGGGCCTTAAGCCTGCCCAGTGGGCCCCCGACGGCCATAGACCTGGCCGGTCATAACAAGACAGATAATAACTGGAAAACATGTGGGAGAAAAGGTATATATTCCAAGAATAGTCATGTCACCAACAGAACCAGCATGGCCATTTGCTCTAAAAAGGAGACAATATCCTATATCAGTTTGCTTTGCTATGACTATCAACAAAAGCCATGGCCAATCTCTGAACAAAGTAGGACTAGATCTACCCAAACAAGTTTTCACGCATGGACATTTATATGTAGCCTTCTCAAGAGTAACAAAAAGGGTGGGACTGCGGGTAATGGTAAATGATGAAAATAACAATGAGGATGATGTGGTCAAGAACATATAGTCTATACAGAAATATTCTAAAGGTATGAACAAGTTACACAATTTCAACATGATGTTTCTTTCACTAGATGAGGCCACTGGACTATTATGTAAGAATTACATAAACTTACTACACAGCAAAATCTCTTAGACATAAAGTCTTACTTAACGATGCTAACATGATATGGAAGGTCGAATATGGTGTACTACCCTGCCAGAGTAATGCAAACATGCAGCAATAGGTGGAAATAGTTCATTACCAAACGTCAAAAATCTATATTTTGTGATACTTGATTGAGACGTGGGGAGTTTGAGAAACTAATAGTGAGAGCATCTGGTCATTGTTATATTTCATATTCAGCTATTATCTATTATTTTTTGTTGGTGAAATATTGTGAAAATGCATCAACAATTGAAAATATTTAATTACTACCAAACATCAACAAACTATATCATGCGATGTCTTATTCTTCAAGCTTACTATTGCATGCAAACCAATAGTGAGAGCATTAGGAAATAATTATAATTCACATGTACAATTCAATCAGACCTGTTTTCATATTCAATTATTATAAATTCATTATTCTCTGGGAAATGTTTAAACATCAATTATTTCGCCAACTGTACTAATTATTTCTGAAGTTGTTGAATATTAATAGGGGTAGGGGGCTAACACTGCCAATGTCGGTCCCAAGCCCGGAAAAAGGTGGAGGGGACATAAACATATTAACACTAAACCTTAAGATGTACTCCCTCCGTCCCATAATATACTATCATCAAGCAAATCAAAAACAAGAGAAGACAGTATATGTATAGTACTAATTTGCATTGGTATGTCTGCTCAAACATATACTTACTTTTTCAAATGTTGACTAACTTCTTAATATCTACTTTGTACCTCATTAAACACTTATAGAGAACTTAAAAAAAGAATCAAATGTTCTTACAAAATTTGAGGAAAAAATGCTGAAATATTTACCACCAACATGCATTTCCTTAATAAAATTATATTTTTTAAATGGCGCAACACAGAAAAAGGTTAAGACAAAAAGGAAAATATGACAGTCAGGAAAAGAAAAATAAGGACCTGCAGTTCAACTTCGAAGACGGTTGCCGCTGTGGAGGATGAGGTTGATGTGTCGAGCTGCCTCGAGCGGAAATTGCGATGATGCCTCTGGCTTGCGCGCTTGGGGAAGAAAACGTAGCCACCTTCCTAATACTAAAGCTGTTTCCAAGAGAGTTGCAAGATGAAAACCACGACCAAATCAAATGCACGGACGACAACATCAACAGCAGCATGCAGATCGATGATCTCGCCTCCTCCCTAGCGCAGCAGATCCTTGGGCGCTGCTACCCACTATTCAGGAAGCGCCAGTCACTAGGACCACAAATCAACAGATTCAACAGCACACAAAGACCATGGGTTGGTGGATTCACAAGAAAAGGAAGAGGAACCATATGTTACATGTACGAGAGCTTGAGGATTTGCTGGCCGAGCTCAACAGTGCCGCCTTGCTGATGCACCTCAGGCTGGACGCGCCTATCCTCAATGCAGCGAATCAAGAGAGCTAGCTGATGGAAGGTATCCATCAGCAACAAATTTTGAGTGAGAAGAAAAAATAAGAGAGGAGAAAGGGGATCGGGCAGGAACATGCTTGCTTGTGTGAGGAAAGAAGAACGGACAAGTCTAGCTAGAAGATTACAGAATGGGGAAGAGTAGTACTGGTGGGACACATGCCATGGGACCAATTACGTATTGTGGGCGACACTGTGAGAGAAAACTATTTAATGTGAAAATCTAAGACGCCATTTGTTCTACTGAGTGCACGTCCATGAAAGTAAATAGCAACAAACTTTTTATGGATATGTATAGTATATAAATAAAATAAACCATTTACACTACAAAAATCACTAAATAAAATATGTCAATATTGCAGAGCATTAGTGACTAAATCTATGACTACACGGAAACAATGAGAACATGTAGAAAAAATATACAAATTTAATTTAAAAAATTCAACCGATATAAAACTATAGCTAGATGGCATGCGTAAATACCAAGGAAAGGATCAACGAATAACACATATTTAAAAAACAAAACATAACAAAGGCAAAATTACGTCCGCAAAAGTATTATGAAATTGTCATCACGTTTTATTTCATTTTTCCTTTGATTAAAGAACAAAACGGTCACCCTTGGTACAGTTGCGCATGTCTATGGAAACAAATACCCCCCGTCTCAAAATATAAGACATTTTTTCATAGCATAAAAGAATAATTAAATAAAATAAACAATAAATAAATATGCCAATCTTGCGCAACGTTAGCATATTTCTATTTGAAGAAAAAACTAAGCAACATGCGAAAAAGGATAGTAAATATATACAAATATAATTTGAAGAATGTAATGGAACGTAAGTCTACAATATAAAAATACAATTTCAAGAATGTAGTCGACCATAAAACTATAATACTACTACATGCATAATTAGCAACGAAAGGATGAACGGAAAACACATATATCCATATATCAATAAAAATAACAAAACATACCAAAGGAAAAAGGTTTAAAAAATTCTAATAATTAAAATGTTACCACAATTTTATTCATTTTTTCTTGGAAGAAAATAAAATACAATATTCGTCAAATCCTAGCCCGCGCATAGAGCGGGCCACTTTGCTAGTTGTGACAAAAGCACGTATCATCATAGATGTGGTGGGCTCCTACTTGTATGAAAAAAATCATGATAGAACATGGGTTTTTCGTCCTGGGCGGGCCAGGATGCACGTGCATGACATTATTTGGGTCGTCTATGATGGAAAAAGTCATGGTAGAAGCGAGGGCGAGAAAAATATCAGGGAGTTCCTGGTTACGGTGGATGGTCGGGACCGAACGATGCACGAAGGTTTGTGCGTTTCTCTCATACACGTACGTGCATGTGTGGAGGCATTGGGCTCTAACTGAACCTGAGCGAGGTGTTCGCTTACTGAACCCGAGCGATTGCACTAGCTACGCTACTGAACTCGAGCGGTCGATCCCTTGGCTATTAACTGAACCCGAGCAATTCATTCACTGCTGACTGAACCCGAGCGATTCCTTCACTGCTGCTGCTAACTAAACTCGAGCGATCGATCACCGATGCTGGTTACTGAAGCCGGCCAAGCCCCGTGCGAGACGTAGCCAGCTAGTGTTGGGTTTCCTCTCGACGAACAGTGACCGTTGCTACTGTGCACGCGGTACGTAGAATGAGTCGAGACATGGTGAGTCAAGCCGGTTGGTTGGCTGTGGATGAACAGTTCCCGGTGGGGGTTGGATGAATAGGACCCTGTGGTAGTAGGCCGTTGCCGCTGGATGAACAGGACATTGAGGAGGCCGCCGCACCCTAGCCGGTTGGGGGTCGATGAACAGGACCCCGTGTAGGCTGGATGAACAGTAGCCGATGAAGGCCGGATGAACAGTAGCCCGTGAATGAACAATAGCAGGTGGAGGCAGGAGGAAGTTGACGGTGGATGAACAGTAACCCGTGGAGGCTGGAGGGAGGCGGTAGACGGTGGATGAACAGGACCCCTTTTCGACCGTAGGTGCTCCAACATAAGTCTGTTTCCTCTGTTTTGCGGTACGCCACACCCCTCCTGATCAATGGGATCCCGTTTCGACCGTAGGCACTCGAACAGAAGTCTGTTTCCTCTGTTTTGCGGTATGCCATACCCTTCCTGATGAACAGGACCCCGTTTTGACCATACGTGGTCGAACATAAAGGTTGTTTCCTCCGTTTTGCGGTAAGCCAGACCTTGTTTTGGCTGTTTCATCCAAGATGGTTGTCTCCCGATGAACACGACGCCGTTGTTGCCGCCCGCTGCCTATCCATGTACACAAGCCCTGGTCGTACATATGCGCGAGTATGCGTTCGAGACCCCGCCCGTATGTACATGCGGAGCCGTATTTTTTGCGATCTGGCTGTACATACGTGTACATAGTTTAGAAGGGATTGCGTGAACAGCTACGTCGGGGGCTCTACTACTACACGTGTCGCTGCTTTCTCGGCCACGGTTCATTGTTGCAGAGAGTCCGATCGACCAGTATGTACGTACACATTCGCGACCAGACAGACAACCCTACGTACGGTTCGACCGGGTGGGTCCCAGCCGTCAGGGAGGATAAGGGGGCACTCCATTGCGTGTGAAGATATATGTGGTGGGTCCTAGCTGTCAGGGGGATGAATCATTTTTTGCGGGTAATAAGGATGCACTTCCTTGCGTGCGAAGATGTAGGTGGTGGGTCCAACAGTCAGCCTCACCGTGTACAATCATCTTCCGATGGCTGTCGTTCGTTGACAACGTTAACCACGCTGTGCCGAGAGCACCAAATCGATGGAACACGGCAAGGCCTGCTAAGGGAACAATGTGGAGCCAAGGAAGATGAGGAAGTGGATGTCCATGCGGAGGGGAGTACGAGGGTTCACTGGTTCCGCTGCGGTGTGAGGCCGCCGTCGCCGGAGAATAACACAGGGTGTGGGTGAGTAGAGGGAAGTCGTGGCCGGTGGTGGGATTAGGGTGGGGTCGTGAGGCCTGCGCGACAGCATTACTGCCCATGGGAGGCAGGAGCAGGCGGTTCCGCCGGTGCTGGTTTGGGCGGCTGGAGCAAGAAGATCAGAGGTTGAGGAAGCAGCACGGCTGTTAGATTAACATCCAATGGTCCAGCTGCTAGTTGACTAAGGTGACAAAGCCCTGCATACACGCCAGCTTAGTAGGCCCACAAGTTAGCCACAAAATCTGCCGGGTCCCAACTGTCATCTGGAGGAATTTTTTCGCATAATAAGGAGGCACTTCCTTCCGTGCGAAGATTTTTCCGGTGAGTCCCAGCTGTCAGCAAGAGCAATCATTTTTTTCGCGAAATAAGGAGGCACTTGCTTGTGTGGGTTCCTACTTTCAGCCTCTCCACTTACATCCCTCTTCCGATGGTTGTCATTTGTTGACCATGTTTACCACGTCGCGCCGAGAGCACCAATGTGGTGGACATGTAAAAATGAAACATGGTGGACGATGGTGAGGCTTAGGAAGGGAATGATCGAGAGCCAGTGAAGCAGTGGATGCCCACACTAAGGGCAGTACGAGGGCTGACTGGTCGGTCGCGGGGGGAGGCTGCCGTCAGCGGAAAATATCAAGGTTGTACGGCTTTAGCTTCTGTTTGTCCCCTTCGATGGCTGCCCCACAGAAGTATATGTCCTCCTGAGACAAGAAATCATGAAGGTCACGTGGTATGGAAGGCGAGTGTATGATGTGGTACACCAAAACATCATCTTCGTGGCACAACTGAAGGACGGCGACACACTGGATGGACGGTGACGGTGGCAACTATGCACATCGAGCCTTCGACGACGGCATGTTGGATGCTAAAAACCTGCATCTCGATCTCTTCCGCCATTTGGAAGTGCTGGAACGGCGGGCTATGGTTTGGAGAATTAGGATTAGATGGCTAGTCTAACTGAAGTAGTAGATGATTATTTAAAGAGGTTAAAACAATGTGAACGTAGTGAGGTTTGGATGCAAATGAAGACGAAGGGGAGGTGAAGAAGCCGAGGAGAATCGGTTCCTGATGGAGAAGCAAATGGGAGAAGTGGCGTGCAGGCAGTTGATTAGACGGCTAGGTAGACTAAACGAAAAGGCTATGCGGGTAGACTGATGAGTCGTACCTATTCGTGTACGTGCCCATCCTTCCTGATAGGTGGGACCTATGCATGCAAACAGATAAAAAATGTCCGGGATACAGAACATGGATAACACTGTATATTTACTGTAGAATCTTTTTAGTACTTTGAATTTTGGCCACTACTTCTGTTGTTTAGTAACTTTTCTGAATTTTGGCCACTACTATAGTAAGTTCAAGTGAGTAACTATAGTAACTTCAAGTGAGTAACTCCATTTCTGATTTTTTTTACATAAAACTAACCATGATATTTGTTCCTCTGTTCTGGTCATAATTATAATCTGATTGCTGAACCCTTAATCATTCTCATAATGTTTACATGATGCACAATTATACTACCGTCAAAACTACTCCATACGCACACTGTCAAAATTGACAAGATGGTGGTGGAGGTGGGAATAAATGTTCAGTATTGGTGCATTTTCTGTGCTTACAAAATTTAGATTAAATTTCACTACCAAAAGAAAAGAAGTGGAGATTAAATGTTGCTTTCCACTTACTTCACCTATGTGTAACTCTTTTGGTGCATTTTCCGCAGAACCTATGTGTAGCTGCAACATACATGCCAGTTCATCAACTACTCGAAGAAGAAAAGAAGGTGGCATTTCCTTGCCTTTAGCATACATGCCAGTTCACTTAATGTCCTCTAGTGCTATATTTCTGAGAACATCCAAGTTTTTACTTATCACTTTGCTAGCATTCACAAGTCTATTGAAGCGTGCATGTCTCTATGAATCTTGCTGTCTATTCCAAGTAGATGGTGTGTAGCCTGGCAAAGGATATTAGTACTTGGTGCATTCTAAGTTTAAAACCACTCTAGATTTACAAGTGTTTACTGAAGATGACAAGTGTTTATTCAATTCTAAATTTGAAGTAACTAGTAGACGAACAATATTCATATTTTTCTGTATATGAAGAAGAATAAACCTAGCTAATTCAAATAATTCCAATTTTAGGGACATGTTTTTATCAACTCTTAGTTAAGGGGTTGTGGCAGTTTTCAGTTTTCAGTTTTGTGCTGCTTGAATTGATTCTACAGGAATATTTAGGGAAGAGTCATGGCTATGCTTAGCTCTCTGTAAAATGAATGACTGAAATTGGACAATTGGAAACTTTAGGTATGTTTGCAACTGGACAAATGGTGTATAAATCCAAATAAAGCAAATAAATTCAAATGATTCAAATAAATCCAAATAAACATGGTTGATATTCATTTTGCATAAACCTGGTTGAGTATTATAGAGTAATTGACAACAAATTGACCTGGTTGGAATTCATACAGCAACAGTAACAGTTAACTGAACTTCTTTTGTGTGCATTTATCAGTTCAGAAAACTTTTAGTAACAAGCGAGCAGCCTCTGCATTTTCTCACCGAAATTTTGAGTGCATTTATCACTTGTTGGAGTATGCTACAGCTTCTGCAAATCACAAACTCCTTTAGTTTACATCTCAGTTTTAGCAAACACTACAGTTTCAGTAAAGGAGTCATAACTGAATTACAGGCACCGTAGTTTCTCTACAGTATTGGAACACTGAACATTTTCAATTAACTGTAGCAAGAAAAACTTCCAAAAACTAGCAGATCTCCAAGAATGCCAAGAGTATTACTCGATGAATTTGATGGCATCAAACTAAATTTTCACTATAATATGTTCATCATTTAGCAACAGTGTACAACCTTTGTCCTGGATTATTTCTCTAGCTTTGTATCCCCTGACTGAATTTTCTCCGCCTGTACTGAGAATAGTAAATTCAGACTCACAACAACAAATTGAACAGCAGCAGTAGCAGAGGCGGGCGGGGCAGACTCACCAGCACAGGCGGGAATGGCAGCAGAGGCGAGACAGGGGAAAAGGCAAAAGCAACATCAGAGGTCCATGACACCGACGTTGTCCACCAGTAGCAGCATGAGAGGCGGGAGTGGCCGGAATTGTCCACGGCGCCGGCAGCCGAAGAGGACGAAATCGGAGGCGCAGGTGGGCGGTGAAGGTGGGCGAACATGGGCGGCGACCTTCAACGGGGCTGGCAGCGTAGCTCGAGGAGGGCGCCGGCGCAGGTCGCCTTCACGGCGGGCAGTGCAGGTGGTAAGCCGCGGCACAGGTGCAAGCGGGCGGCGGCGCTATTGTTGGTCGCGAGCTGGGCCACGGTTATGGTGTTGGTCGCGACGCAGATCCAGGCAGGCGGCGGCGCAAGTGGGTAGCCGGCGATGGCTGCAAGGCGCGGGCGACGGGGGAGGAGGAAGGAAGGAGATGGACTTCTTTGTGACGTGTTTAAAACTCTGTGGGTATTTTTTACAAAAAAACAAATACACTACCCTGTGGACAACTTTTCCCGGACGGAGAGAGTACTAGTTAAATCCTAGCTATGGGTGTGAAGCACTGATATGCCAGTACATTTGATTGTGACCTGTTCTAATTTTGTACCTGAACTTTTTTTAGAAAGGGCTGTACGTCAACTTAATGTGCTAGCAGAATTTATTGTGTTGTCTGTCTGTTTTCTTTACACAACATTCAAGATATTTCCTCGTCATTGATAAAGACGATGAACCGTTATGTACGACTTCGTTGGTTTCAACATAGCCCTTCCCGTAGCGATCCACTGCTTCCATCCTGATTGTGCCGCCTGCGTGAAATTTTTGTATGCAAGTTCAGTGTGCTATGATGTTCTATATGATTGTGTCAACTATATAAGTTTTTACCGAGCATCAGCAATGCATATGGCTGAAAGATGTATTTACGAGCATCGACCGATGGGTCTCTCTCTCTATCTCTCTCTCACACACACACGCACGCACACACGCGCAGACGCACAAGTGGGACCCGTTGAATTATTTATTTGCTCGTGATAGCTTTTAATTAGGTTCCATTGTAATCTAACTTTTTTCTTAAGTTATTAATTGAGCTCAGTGACTTCAAAAAGTTGTACAGAAGCCTTGTTTGGGCCTTTCCGGCGTCGCTGAATGTGGGCTGAGTAACCATGTTAGGTTGTACTGTACTACACAGGCTTTTTTTTCAACATTAGCAATGCAACTGGGCCGACAGTTGTACACAATATCCGGGTCAACTTGTTATTCTCCGCCCCGCTGGGCTGCAAACTTTCCTAGGAGGTATGCATTAAGCTTAACAAGAAAATGGACTTTAAGAAATAATAAATGGGATGTAATTATAATAACTAGATAGTTACTATGCACCAAACACGTAATTAGTTTGAAAAATATATTTTAGGAATTTGAAAATTTTAATTTCATTACTTGTTGCGCGCACAATATTTCGTTGGATTTTAACGTAATACAACTTTATTTTGAAATTATATTTGACCTGACTAGAAATTTCGGATAAAAATATTTCGGATCCCATCAAAATGTGGAATTTTTTTTGAATTCTGTTCTGAGCGGTTGTTTGAAATTATTAATCGTTGTCCTAGTTAGAAGTTGGGCTGTACTTTTAACAAACTGTAAATAGGCTGTAGTAAATTCCATTAGAATTAAAAAATGGGATGTACATTCTTACAAATCGTAAATGGGCTATATGTTCTCTACCAAATCCGAGTTGTGGGCCTATTAAGTTGACGGGGATGAAGGGCTTTGCCAACTTAGTCAATATACATGATTCTAGCTCGACTGACAGTACGATGTCCATCCAACGGCCGTAGTGCTTCTTCAACCTCTGGTCTTCTTGCTCCAGCCGCCCAAAGCAGCGCCGGTCGTGCCGCCTGCTCCTGCCTCCCGTGGCCGGCTGTGCTGTCGCGGAGGCCTCACCGCCCCCATACTACTCCCACCGCTGGCCAGGCCATCCCTCCACTCCACTCACCCACACCCCCTGTTATTCTGCAGCGACGATAGCGCAGCTGAACCAGTGAACCCTCGTACTCCTCTCCGCGTGGGCATCCACTGTCGCGTCTTCCCCGGCTCCGCGTCGTCCCCTTCCTAGGCCTCGCCGTCGTCCACCGCCGTGGTGCTCTCAGCACGGCGTGGTCCATGTGGTCAACGACCGAATTCCATCGGAAGAATACTGTACGTGGAGAGGCTGACAGCTGGGTCCGTGGCAGCCGCAAGGAAGTGCCTCCTTATTACGCGGAAAATAATTATTCCTCCACCTGATAGCAGGGACCCACCGGATGCCCACCAGTATTTCGCGAAAAAACGTTTGCCCTGACTGCTGGGACCCACCCGAGGGCCATCGTATTTCGCAAAAAAAACGTTCCCCCTGCTGTCACCTTGGACCCACCGGAAGTGCCTCCTTATTACGCACAAAAAAAATGAATACCCCCTGCTAGCTGGGACCCACCTTGGTGGGAGGCTGACTTATGGGCCTACTAAGTTGACGGGGACAGAGGGCTTTGTCAACTTAGTCAATATAAATGATTCTAGCTCCAGTCACCGTACGATGTCTATCCAACGGCCGTAGTGCTTATTCAACCTCTGGTCTTCTTGCTCCAGCCGCCCAAAGCAGCGCCGGTCGTGCCGCATGCTCCTGCCTCCCGTGGCCGGCTGTGCTGCCGCGGAGGCCTCACCGCCCCCTACTATTCCCACCGCTGGCCAGGCCCTGCCGCGACGACAGCCTCACACCGCAGCCGAACCAGTGAACCCTCGTACTCCTCTCCGCGCGGGCTTCCACTGCCGCGTCTTCCCCGGCTCAATGTCGTCTCCTTCCTAGCCTTGTCGTCGTCCACCGCCCTGGTGCTCTCGGCGCGACGTGGTCAACATGGTCAAGGAACGACTTCCATCGGACGTGGACTATATGTGGAGAGGCTGACAGCTGGGTCCACGGCCGCAGCAAGGAAGTGCCTCCTTATTACGTGCAAAATAATGATTCCTCCACCTGACAGCTGGGACCCACCGGACGGGCCACTGTATTTCACGAAAAAAAACGTTTCCCCCTGACTGCTGGGACCCACCAGCTACATCTTCGCACGCAAGGAAGTGCGTCCGGGCAAAAAAAAAACAATTCACCCCCTGACTACTAGGACCCACCAGCTACATCTTCGCAGGCAAGGAAGTGCCTGACAGTCGGGACCCACCTGGTCGAAGCGTACGTAGCGTTGTCATTCTGGTCGCGAACATGTATGTACATATATACTGGTGGATGTAGAGGCGCGCATGTGTCATAGTAGAGGCGCGTACGTGTCGTAGTAGAGGCGCACGTAGCATGTACACATACATACAACGGCCAGGGTGCAAGAGAGAAAATACGGCCATGATGTGTACATACGGGCGGGGTCTCGAACGCCTTCTCGCGCATATGTACAGCCAGGGCTCGTGTACATGGATGGGTCGGGACGGAGAAACAGCGTCGTTGTCGTGTTCATGGGGAGGCAACATAATGCGTCGTGTTCATGGGGAGGCAACGAAATGCGTCGTATTCATCGGGAGACAACGGAACGCGTGGGAGCCAACCGGCTGGGTCAGAACGGAATGCGTGGTCGTGTTCATCGGGAGGGCTTGGACAGAACAAGGCGATGAAAACGAGGCCTGGCGTACCGCACAACAGGGGAAACGGACCTCCTACATTCGGAACGGGGTCCTGTTGATCGGGAGGGGTCTGGCGTACTGCAAAACGGAGGAAACGGACCTCCTACGGTCGAAACGGGGGTCCTGTTGATCGGGAGGGGTGTGGCGTACCGCAAAACGGACGAAACGGACTTGTGTTGGAGCGCTACGGTCGAAACGGGGGTCCTGTTCATCGGGAGGGGTGTGGTGTATCGCAAAACGGGACTCCACGAGATACTGTTCATCTCCATTGTCGACCTCCTCCAGCCTCCACGGGCTACCGTCGACCTCCTCCAGCCTCCAGGGGCTCCTGTTCATCCAGCCTCCACCACGCGCTACTCCACCGGCTACTGTTCAACCACCCCTCCACCGTCTACTGTTCATATAGCCCTCCACACCACGGGGTCCTGTTCAACCACCCCTACACGGGCACCCCTCCACCGTCTACTGTTCATCCAGCCCTCCACCACACCACGGGGTCCTGTTCATCCAGAGGCAACGCCACCGCTCACTGTTCATCCAACCCCCCCCCCCCCCCCCGCAATGCTCACTGTTCATCCTAGAGGCAGCAATGATCGGCTTCAGTTAGCAGCAGTAGCGAAGGAATCACTCGATCAGGTTCAGTTAACAGCCATCGATCGATCGCTCGGGTTCAATAACGCATAGCCTGCAGTGCAATCGCTCGGGTTCAGTTAGAGCCCAACGCCTCGCTCGGGTTTAGTTAGAGCCAACGTCTCGCACACACGTGCGTACATGTACAAGAGAAACACGCATCGCTCGGCCCCCGACCTCCCACCGTAACCGGGAACTCCCCAAAAATCCCCCCCTCGCTTCTACCACGATTTTTTCCATCATGGACGACCCAAAGAATGTCATGCAGCTGCGTCTCCGGCCCGCCCAGGACGAAAAAGCCCATTTTTTGTCATAGAAGTAGGAGCCCACCACATCTATGATGATATCGGGTTTTGTCACAATTATCGTCATAGAAGTGTCATATGTAATGCAGAAAAAAAAATTGTTCGGCCCAAAATGTCACGGATGTGTCTTTTTTTGTAGTGAAGGGGCTCCGTCACCACATGTACTTACCGCATGGACACGGGTGGTCGCACACACTTAAGCTCGGTTGGGTGGAAGAGCTTCCTCGTTGCTAAGAATATTCGTGTTGGATAGGCCATCCTAATTACTATAAGGAACAACCACCGCCGAGGCTTGAGGATGATGATCGTAGTCGATATCATCTAGAACTACATTTGTGTGTGTGGCTGTATGACTATATATAGCTAGTAGAACTGCTATATATGTGTGGCTGTAAGACTACCTAGTACTGCTTGAGGATGCATGTTGACTATATATGAAATTGTTATCTAGTACTACCTAGTATCTGGAAATTGCAGTTTATTGAAACTGAAACGGGGTAGGAAGCAGGGGGGAAATGATGAAAGATATAGCAGTAGCGCGGGGATAGGAAAACGCTACAGCTAACTAATAGTAGCATGTTCCCGAAAAGCGCAGCTGATATAGTCAATAGTAGTAGCGCGGGTAAGGACCGCACTAGTACTAACAGTTAGCTGTAGCGCCGTAGTAGTAGCGCGGTCACCTGTGCTGTTGATAGGCTCAGAACCCGCGCTACTACTAGGGTTTTCCCTAGTAGTGTTAGGGCCTTCCCGAAATCGGCCCAACAACATCATGTGGGCCATCGAATATAACACCAGCATGTTTCAATTTTGGCCATGTATGGCCCACGACTTCTTTTGGCCCATGTGAGGCCTTTCGTATCTTTAGGCCCTTTGTGGCCCACGATGACTCTAGCCCATAATGAACAATAAATTTCTTTGTACCCATTAACGACCCGTGATTCACATGGGCCGTTTCCAGCCCCCGTGTTAGCTTTCGGCCGACTGATGGCCCATACGTTCTTGGCCTTCTTTCCGGCCCTCGATTACTTCCGGCCCGTTACTGGCATGTTCCCCTAATGGGCCAAATTCATCCCGTGGCAAGAAGCGGCCCATTTGTGGCTTGTTAACCCATTGTGCCGTTTCCAGCCTGTCCTATATTCTGGCCCATTAATGACCTATAATGCCTATGATAGAATTAAGCCTTTGCTGTCCTCTGGCCTGTTAACGAGCTATTACCGTGCTGAGCCGATACCAATTATGCATGTTTATGGCCCATCTGGACCCATTTATCCGACGGCCCGAGGCCCACCGATTCTACGGCCCGTTGGAGGCCCATTTAACCGACGGCCCGTAGGAGGCCCATGGATCCTACGACCTGTAGCAGGGTCAAGGTTACCACGGTCCATATATGGCCCATGGTTGTTGCGGCCATTAGCAAACTAGGGAAAAGAAGACTAGGAAATAAATAAGCCTGAAACTAATGCTAGGCTATTAAGGCGATGGCACAGACTACATCCACTAGGCATCAAAGTTCACCACCAATGCAAATATAGGGAACACCCTACACTATACAAAAATGGCTTGCTGTTTTCTTCAGCCGGTGGCTGCACGTTAAGAAAAAAATTTGTATCGCAACAAAACAAACTACAACCATAAAACAAAAGGAAGGCTGGCATAAAATTTAACAGTCTAGCAGATAAATGCACCTCCAGAAGTTCAGAAGCTCAGTTCATTTGACCAGACTATTATGTTTTCATGTTGTATTGTCCGATGGAGCACCATAACCTTCGCCTTCATTTCTCCTAGGCTCCTGAACAACATAGAAAATGTCTGATAGTCTGGTTTCAAAACCATGCATATCTTGACGACATCTAACAATGGTTGTCCTTGTTTCACAAAGGGTCTCTGTTAGGGAATGGACTTGTGTCTGGAGCGTAGAAATACCATTGTTTTGAGCTTGCATATCTTGATCATGAGGAAGTTTGGACGAGATAGCCTTAACAACCAACCCAGTATTATGCAGGAACATGCTTTTGGCACTGTTAGTGGACATGTACCGACCCACTGCAGCAAGAGGTGACATTGCGGTTATAGTTGCCTCGTCACCTTCAGAAGGTGGTGGTTCCACCATTTTTTCCATAGCTTGCTGAAAAGTTGAGTTTTTACATTAGTAGTACTAGAACAGAAGATATTAAGGAAGCAGCAAAACCAAACAAAATAGCTTTGGTCTATATATAGAGCTTATTCTGGTGAACCCATGTAAAATATTAGTTGTATTTTACTGCAAAGTACATAATAAAGCCAGGTTCCAAACATATGACCATGTACCATGGCTAATGTATTGTCTATTTCTTCACATTGTATTGACAGCTAAGGATAAAGAGACAAAGTTTATAATACGATAAGCATAGTATGACATCATTCATATCACAAAACAACTGAGAACAGACAAACATGCAATTGTAATGTTGTGTGGGCAAGTCCAGCACAGAACTAGATTACAGATCAAGATCAAAGGAACATCACTCATCTCTTTTAAACCTTGCAAGGTGCAATGATACGCTAATAAAATTGTGTATAAAATTGAAAAGAGTAATAGACATTGGCTGCAAACCATCTAGTTCAATGCACAAGTCATAGTAAGTAGTAGTTAAAAGGCATGAGGATTAAGGACTTACAACGGCGGCTTTGACTGATATAGTCATGCCCTTCGTCTTGCTAGTGTGACAGTCCTTGAAGATTTCCACAACATTAGGTTCAGGTACTTTTTGGTCCTTGTAGGCTTTCCTCTGCATTTGGAACAAGTCAATATAGATCTGATAATATGGTACAACGAAAGAGTGAAACAACAACTAATTACAAGAGCCTCGCAGTGTGCAATATAGCTACGAGATCTTGTCATCTGTTGGAATTTTACTTTCGTACGGTTGGCCTTGTTCTTTGAACCGTTCACATACAAGAAGATAGATTTGTGAGGCACATGCTGTTGACACCAGATTCGATTAGCTGCATTTTGTTGCTAATCAAAGTGGCCGATATATAACTATCGTCCTAAGCAAAGACATGTCTGATATATAATTATTGACCTAAGAACATATAAATGGACGATGGAGTGTTGGCATCGTCCTTAGAACAAACTCTGGGCAAATTATTTTTCGGCATCCAAGTTTTGCCGAAAAAACAGGGGGCATGTGTTGACACCAAATTTTGGCACGGTCAAGAACTTAATTAATATGGCCTCAAATGGAGAAGTGATCTACATAAAAAAGTTTTGTATTGTCGATATGAACATCCTTGAAGTTTGGGCTATCTCCATCCGATCTCATCTCGAAGGCCGAAGTTCTGTTCTAAATACTGAGATTTTGTATTCAGAACACTATTCGGCTCATTACGCCCCCAAGACCGCCTCGTATGAAAAAATGATCTACACGGATTGTCTTCGTCTCATCAAAACGATTGATTTTGGTATAAAAATCGTTCCAATCCAAATTCATATAAAAAAGTTAGAGCCATCGGAATGCAGCTATGTCAAGAGGCAGGAAATGGCGCGCCCCACAAGACGCCATGTCTGATGGGTAGCGCGAGTATAGCCTGTCTTGCGCGAGGTAGCGCGAATAATAGCCTGTTTTACACGAGCAATTTGACCCTTACGATGACCTATGATCAAAAAACGTTCAACATGAAAGTTGTTCGTCTCATCGAAATGGTCATGATTGCTTTCGGACTCGTTTCCATACGAGATCGTTTACCACAAAAAAAAGACCCGCAAGGTGCAGCCAGTTTAAAGTGAACAATTTTGGAAAGTTCGGATAAAACCAATCCGAAATTGACTAGGGTTTTGGACGTGAATCCAAGCCTTTTCCTTGCACGGGAAGTCCAGCAACCTCTTATATACCTAAGGGGTGACCGCCGATTAAACAACACACAATCGATCAAATCATCTACCACTTTTTATCTTTTATCTTTTCTTCTTAACCCTAATTCTTCTTTTTCCTCGTCCTTCGTTTGTTCTTCTTGTTGCAGGGTGGCGAACCTTGAGGCCCTAGGGGCGATCAGGTCGACCTAGGGCAGCCCATAGCCACCGCGTGCCCTAACGGGCTCCCTCCCGGGCGTGTGGGGTTTCGGGTCTTCAAAAGCACCCACTGGATTGCTTGTGTACCGCGCTTCCGGACAGGTCTCCTTCGACGTGAGTTGCGGTGCATCACCCCCGGCGTCGAGGGTACACGGTGACGTATTCGTGTGCAAACACACTTTTTGGCAACTCCGCTGGGGATGAAGCTTTGAATGGTTTCTAGCCCGTTCTTGCTACGAAGAGATCGCCATCAAGTTGCTGCAATCTACAAAGGTAATATGAATACCCAATTCCCCTTTGTAGATGTAAATAATCCATACGTTGTTGTTGGATCACCTAATGAGCATAATGTATCGGCTAGCCCTAGTTTTATCAATCATGCATCTAATTATGCGCAAGGGCCAATGCAAAACAATCTTCATGCTTCAAATTCTTATGATTTTAGCAACGTACAACATATGTATCCAAACTCTCATGCATCAGCAACCCCACAAATCCATATGCCGATGAACAACATGATGGGTTTGGTTAATCAATTTGAAACACGTAATGTTAAAATTTCCAATAGTATACAAGAAAGTGTTTCACCTTTTTATTCATCGCTAACTAATTTGCAATATGTGAATCCAACCTTGCTGATGGATGGGAGGATTGGCCATGCTACTACTAGCTATTCGTCCAGTTACTGTCAACCATCATATGCTACACCACTTGTTAGTAATTTTTAGCACCATATGCAACTGCAGATGTTCATAATTCGGCCCCGCGTTTTCATGGTCATAGCTGAATAAGTGAAAAATTTACAGGAACACATGTGCCATCATCAAATACTATAGCATATAATGCATACTCTACGCAATTCAAGAATTTCGGCAACACTCACGAGTCATTGTCGAAAGAATCTAAAAATATTGCAGAGCAATCTCTTCCAGAAGCGGTTGTGGCTGCATTAAAAAAGAGCTTGGGACAAAACAAGAGAATTAGTGCTCTTTGCCTTGAACAATATGGAAAGGGATTGTTTCCTGATTATGCTGCAATAAAGGCTAGAGTTTTGCAGGAAGATGAAACTTCATCAATTGATAGTATTGGTGAGAGAGCATATGGTTATATAGCAGTGCATACACCTCCACCTAGTACCGCAACATATTATACACCCCCTACACAATTGCAAAATTTCGGCAACACTAACAGTTCTTTGCCAAAAGATCCAAAAAGCATTGGGGGGCAAACTAATCTAGAGCGGGTTGAAATTGAGAGGGGAGTTAAAGCTTTGCGTGATAGGGTGCAAGTACTTCGCCAAGAGAGAATTGATAGGGAATTAGCTAAAAGAAAAGAAGACTTGCCAATTGATATAACCGTTGAAAAGAATGATGATTCGGAAACTAAAAGTGCTTCGGTTGAAAAAGCCGAATCAAGTAGTATATATTCCGAATCGATCACATCCAAAGAGGCAAACATTGCTGAGAAAGGGCATGGCAAGCATAGGAAAACGACGGTGCTTGATTTTTCTGAAGTTAATGGAACCTACTTCCTGCCCTATGAGTTCCGTGTCGTAGAAATTGACGAGCTTCAAGGACTAGAGCAAGTAGCATTACAAAGTTCGGCTGGCAAAAACCTTCAGTGTAATGATGCACGGAATCAAGAAAAAGATGATGAAGAGGTGTTGGGGAGCCACCCAAAGATGAAGCAAGATATTGTTCAAGTCACACCACCATCATGCTCTCCCAACATATTTGAAGAGGTATGTTTAGCAAGTAATTTACCTATTTTCAGATTTGGTCAAAACTTTATTGTTGATGCATCTATTAGAAATATCTTCTTAAAAGACCAATGAAGAAGGGTAATTTACTTGTTATAAATAAAATTGTTATAGAACATATTGGTCAACCCATTGCACCATTTATAAAGACCGATGCTGACTTATTGTTGCAATCAAGGCTTTCCTCATTGCTTTATTTAAAGTTCGTATCTACATGGGTAGCTTTGCTTGTTTCATACTTGGCTTACTCTTGGTCTCAATTGAGGCATGCATGTTCTAACTATTTTTGTTTCAGAAGCATAAAGCCAAGGTTAGATTCTTTTCAGAAAACCGATGCTAGTATAATATCTTATCCAATGACATCGGTAAAATAATGCAAAATAAAAATCATAGGCGAATGGGGTGATACAAAATTTGAACCATTCGTTTGCTTAACTCCAAAGCCGTTTTCACAGCAAGATCGGCTAGAAAATAAAAAAATTGCCTTCAATTCCAATATGTGTGATCAAATCTTTGATTTCTTGTTGAGAAATAATTATATTATAATTCTTGATCACCATGTTGAGCCATTTGTCCAGGGACAAATGATTGTAAGCTGCTAGATTCGTCCAAGCATAATTTTGAGGATTGCAATATGTTTCGTCAAATAATTAAATTGGCCATTGATAAAGGACGATTGAAATTTGTTGAGACACCAACAGATGACCAGTCTATTTCGATTGGTCCCGATGGCAGAAAGTTTTTGCATCAGCTGCTTCAAGCTGATCCACTTAAAGAGAAGGTAAAAAAGTGTAGGTGATGAGACCAAGCTTTCAAGTAAAGAAGTTGTTGA
The DNA here is from genome assembly GCF_018294505.1 of Triticum aestivum. Lineage (NCBI taxonomy): Eukaryota > Viridiplantae > Streptophyta > Magnoliopsida > Poales > Poaceae > Triticum > Triticum aestivum. The sequence goes on along the minus strand of NC_057797.1, from coordinate 361,816,748 downwards.
AGAGCATAATGAACATAATCTTGAGGGCGAGAATTCCATCGAAGCTACAATGGAGACGCCAAGGACTGGGGGGCAGCAAGCAAATCCAATGATCGACGAAAGCAAACCAAAAGAAAACAAAGGCCGAAATAAGCGCAAGTGTAAGAGATCAAAAATCACCTTCGCTGAACTATTGGATAAATATCAAAAGAAGAGTGAAGAGAAGAATACTTATCAGCCAAATCATGCAAAGAAACCAAGATCACCCCAAGGCGCAAATATGAGAATTGGTTTTGGCAAAGTGAGAATTTTAATGCAACATATTCATATCCTTATTTTGGGCCTTCAATGCCAATGCCGTGGATGCCTCCCTATGCTCATATAGATCCATATCCATCATGGGACAGGTATGATACAAGGGCACATTCTCCATCTTATTTTAGACCATCTCACCAATATTATGCAGCTTTGAGAAGATCAACATTTGAACAACCACATGTTAAAGACCGTTTCAATCATAAGGAATCGGTCCAGAGCTCAAGGAAGAAGAAAGAGGTGGTCAAGCAAGTTTACCGTGTTAAAAGAGATGGTCGTAAGAGTGCAACTTCAGATTTTATCTCGAATGGAAAAGAGCCAATTAATGTGTTGACATTGGCTACTAAAGACAATGAGACAAAGCAACCAATTATTGACAGTCGAAGTGCCAAATCTAAAGAAAAGAAGTTGAGAGTGCACAAGGCCAAAAAGGAATTGCCATTGGTCAAAACAGAATCACAGCCGAGATGCCTGCTCGGCTTATCATATTGGCAAAAGAAGAAATTACAAAAACTTAGTCACAAGAACTTGAAGAAAGGAACACGGCATGGGTTCCCAAAGGAAGTGCTCAAAATAAGAATTATGTGCAAGCTTCCATTACAAGAAGTGCCGCAAAGGTGAAGAAGGAAAAGAGTGAAAACTATGAAGGACCAAGCCGAAGGTTTCAACATCTTTGGTCTACACATTATCCATATTCTTCAACTATGCCATTAACGCCTATTGAAGGAAATATGCCCTAGAGGCAATAATAAAGTTATTATTTATTTCCTTATTTCATGATAAATGTTTATTATTCATGCTAGAATTGTATTAACTGGAAACATGATACATGTGTGAATACATAGACAAACAGAGTGTCACTAGTATGCATCTACATGACTAGCTCGTTGATCAAAGATGGTTATGTTTCCTAACCATAGACATGAGTTGTCATTTGATTAACGGAATCACATCATTAGGAGAATGATGTGATTGACTTGACCCATTCCGTTATCTTAGCATTTGAGTTGTCATTTATTGCTTTCTTCATGACTTATACATGTTCCTATGACTATGAGATTATGCAACTCCCGATTACCGGAGGAACACTTTGTGTGCTACCAAACGTCACAACGTAACTGGGTGATTATAAAGGTGCTCTACGGGTGTCTCTGATGGGACTTGTTGAGTTGGCATAGATCGAGATTAGGATTTGTCACTCCGATTGTCGGAGAGGTATCTCTGGGCCCTCTCGGTAATGCACATCACTATAAGCCTTGCAAGCAATGCAACTAATGAGTTAGTTGCGGGATAGTGCATTATGGAACGAGTAAAGAGACTTGCCGGTAACGAGATTGAACTAGGTATTGGGTTACCGACGATCGAATCTCGGGCAAATAACATACCGATGACAAAGGGAACAACGTATGTTGTTATGCGGTTTGACCGATAGAGATCTTCATAGAATATGTAGGAGCCAATATGAACATCCAGGTTACGCTATTGGTTATTGATTGGAGACATGTCTCGGTCATGTCTACATAGTTCTCGAGCACGTAGGGTCCGCACGCTTAACGTTCGGTGACATCGGTATTATGAGTTTATGTGATTTGATGTACCGAAGGTAGTTCGGAGTCACGGATGAGATCTGGGACATGACGAGGAGTCTCGAAATGGTCGAGACGTAAAGATCAATATATTGGATGACTATATTCGGACATCGTAAAGGTTCCGAGTGATTCGAGTATTTTTCGGAGTACTGGAGAGTTACGGGAATAGGGGGAAGAAGTATTGGGCCTCATGGGTCAAGTGGTGGAAGAGAGGAAGGAGGGCCCGCAGCCCCCTAGCCCAAACCAAATTGGACTAGGGGGCCGGCCCCCCTTTCCGCCCTCTCCTTCCTTCTCCCTTTTCCCCTTCCTTTCCTCCTCCTAGTAGGAGTAGGAAAGGGGCGTCCTACTCCTACTAGGAGGAGAACTCCTCCTGGCGCGCCCTACAGGGGCCAGCCGGCCCCCCCCCTTGCTCCTTTATATACGGGGGAAGGAGGGCACCCTAGAACACACAAGTTCATTATTGATCCCTTAGCCGTGTGCGGTGCCCCCCCTCCACCATAATCCACCTCGATCATATCGTAGCGGTGCTCAGGCGAAGCCCTGTGTCGGTAGCAACATCATCACCGTCATCACGCCGTCGTGCTAACAGAACTCTCCCGTGAAGCTCTGCCGATCGGAGTTCGTGGGACTTCATCGAGCTGAACGTGTGCTGAACTCGGAGGTGCCGTGCGTCCGGTACTTGGATCGGTCGGATCGTGAAGACGTTCGACTACATCAACCGCGTTCTCATAACACTTCTGCTTACGGTCTAGAGGGTACATGGACGATACTCTTCCCTCTCGTTGTTATGCATCACCATGATCTTGTGTGTGCGTAGGAGTTTTTTTGAAATTACTACGTTCCCCAACAGTGGCATCCGAGCCAGGTTTATGCGTAGATGTTATATGCACGAGTAGAACACAAGTGAGTTGTGGGCGATACAAGTCATACTGCTTACCAGCATGTCATACTTTGGTTCGGCGGTATTGTTGGATGAAGCGGCCCGGACCGACATTACGCTTACGCTTACGCGAGACTGGTTCTATCGACGTGCTTTGCACATAGGTGGCTGGCGGGTGTCAATTTCTCCAACTTTAGTTGAACCGAGTGTGGCTACGCCCGGTCCTTGTGAAGGTTAAAACATCACTAACTTGACGAAATATCGTTGTGGTTTTGATGCGTAGGTAAGAAGGGTTCTTGCTCAGCCCGTAGCAGCCACATAAAACTTGCACAACAAAGTAGAGGACGTCTAACTTGTTTTTGCAGGGCATGTTGTGATGTGAAATGGTCAAGACATGATTCTATACTTATTGTATGAGATGATCATGTTTTGTAACGGAGTTATCGGCAACTGGCAGGAGCCATATGGTTGTCACTTTATTGTATGCAATGCAATCGCCCTGTAATTGCTTTACTTTATCACTAAGCGGTAGCGATAGTCGTAGAAGAAATAGTTGGCGAGACGACAACGATGCTACGATGGAGATCAAGGTGTCGCGCTGGTGACGATGGTGATCATGACGGTGCTTTGGAGATGGAGATCAAAGGCACAAGATGATGATGGCCATATCATATCACTTAAATTGATTGCATGTGATGTTTATCCTTTATGCATCTTATTTTGCTTTGTTTGACAGTAGCATTATAAGATGATCTCTCACTAAATTTCAAGGTAAAAGTGTTCTCCCTGAGTATGCACCGTTGCCAAAGTTCGTCATGCCGAGACACCACGTGATAATTGAGTGTGATAAGGTCAACGTTCATCTACAACGGGTGTAAGACAGTTTTGCACATGCAGAATACTCAGGTTAAACTTGAGGAGCCTAGCATATGCAGATATGGCCTCAGAACACTGGAGACCAAAAGGTCTAGCGTGAATCATATAGTAGATATGTTCACCATTGAAAACTACTCCATCTCATGTGATGATCGGACATGGTTTAGTTGATTTGGATCACGTGAACATTTAGATGACTAGAGGGATGTCTATCTAAGTGGGAGTTCTTAAGTAATTTGATTAATTGAACTTAAATTTATCATGAACTTAGTCCTGATAGTATTTGCATATCTATGTTGTAGATCAATAGCTCGCACATAGCTTCCCCGTTTATTTTCAGATAAGATAGTGATTGACAGAATTCTCTAATCACTATCACCAAGTTACTATAACATTGTGATGAACTATAATATGCAAGGGATAACGGAAATGATTCCCTGTGCAGTGCCCCCCTCCACCATAATCCACCTCGATCATATCGTAGCGGTGCTCAGGCGAAGCCCTGTGTTGGTAGCAACATCATCACCGTCATCACGCCGTCGTGCTAACAGAACTCTCCCGTGAAGCTCTGCTGATCGGAGTTCGTGGGACTTCATCGAGCTGAACGTGTGCTGAACTCGGAGGTGCCGTGCGTCCGGTACTTGGATCGGTCGGATCGTGAAGACGTTCGACTACATCAACCGCGTTCTCATAACACTTCTGCTTACCGTCTACGAGGGTACATGGACGATACTCTTCCCTCTCGTTGTTATGCATCACCATGATCTTGTGTGTGCGTAGGAGTTTTTTTGAAATTACTACGTTCCCCAACAGTGGCATCCGAGCCAGGTTTATGCGTAGATGTTATATGCACGAGTAGTACACAAGTGAGTTGTGGGCGATACAAGTCATACTTCTTACCAGCATGTCATACTTTGGTTCGGCGGTATTGTTGGATGAAGCGGCCCGGACCGACATTACGCTTACGCTTACGCGAGACTGGTTCTATCGACGTGCTTTGCACATAGGTGGCTGGCGGGTGTCAATTTCTCCAACTTTAGTTGAACCGAGTGTGGCTACGCCCGGTCCTTGTGAAGGTTAAAACATCACTAACTTGACGAAATATCGTTGTGGTTTTGATGCGTAGGTAAGAAGGGTTCTTGCTCAGCCCGTAGCAGCCACGTAAAACTTGCACAACAAAGTAGAGGACGTCTAACTTGTTTTTGCAGGGCATGTTGTGATGTGAAATGGTCAAGACATGATTCTATATTTATTGTATGAGATGATCATGTTTTGTAACGGAGTTATCGGCAACTGGCAGGAGCCATATGGTTGCACTTTATTGTATGCAATGCAATCGCCCTGTAATTGCTTTACTTTATCACTAAGCGGTAGCGATAGTCATAGAAGAAATAGTTGGCGAGATGACAATGATGCTACGATGGAGAACAAGGTGTCGCGCTGGTGACGATGGTGATCATGACGGTGCTTTGGAGATGGAGATCAAAGGCACAAGATGATGATGGCCATATCATATCACTTAAATTGATTGCATGTGATGTTTATCCTTTATGCATCTTATTTTGCTTTGTTTGACAGTAGCATTATAAGATGATCTCTCACTAAATTTCAAGGTAAAAGTGTTCTCCCTGAGTATGCACCGTTGCCAAAGTTCGTCATGCCGAGACACCACGTGATAATTGAGTGTGATAAGGTCAACGTTCATCTACAATGGGTGTAAGACAGTTTTGCACATGCAGAATACTCAGGTTAAACTTGAGGAGCCTAGCATATGCAGATATGGCCTCAGAACACTGGAGACCAAAAGGTCTAGCGTGAATCATATAGTAGATATGTTCACCATTGAAAACTACTCCATCTCATGTGATGATCGGACATGGTTTAGTTGATTTGGATCACGTGAACATTTAGATGACTAGAGGGATGTCTATCTAAGTGGGAGTTCTTAAGTAATTTGATTAATTGAACTTAAATTTATCATGAACTTAGTCCTGATAGTATTTGCATATCTATGTTGTAGATCAATAGCTCGCACATAGCTTCCCCATTTATTTTCAGATAAGATAGTGATTGACAGAATTCTCTAATCACTATCACCAAGTTACTATAACATTGTGATGAACTATAATATGCAAGGGATAACGGAAATGATTCCCTGTGCGGTGCCCCCCCTCCACCATAATCCACCTCGATCATATCGTAGCGGTGCTCAGGCGAAGCCCTGTGTCAGTAGCAACATCATCACCGTCATCACGCCATCGTGCTAACAGAACTCTCCCATGAAGCTCTGCTGATCGGAGTTCGTGGGACTTCATCGAGCTGAACGTGTGCTGAACTCGGAGGTGCCGTGCGTCCGGTACTTGGATCGGTCGGATCGTGAAGACGTTCGACTACATCAACCGCGTTCTCGTAACACTTCTGCTTACGGTCTACGAGGGTACGTGGATGATACTCTTCCCTCTCGTTGTTATGCATCACCATGATCTTGTGTGTGCGTAGGAGTTTTTTTTGAAATTACTACGTTCCCCAACAGTGGCATCCGAGCCAGGTTTATGCGTAGATGTTATATGCACGAGTAGAACACAAGTGAGTTGTGGGCGATACAAGTCATACTGCTTACCAGCATGTCATACTTTGGTTCGGCGGTATTGTTGGATGAAGCGGCCCGGACCGACATTACGCTTACGCTTACGCGAGACTGGTTCTATCGACGTGCTTTGCACATAGGTGGCTGGCGGGTGTCAATTTCTCCAACTTTAGTTGAACCGAGTGTGGCTACGCCCGTTCCTTGTGTAGGTTAAAACATCACTAACTTGACGAAATATCGTTGTGGTTTTGATGCGTAGGTAAGAAGGGTTCTTGCTCAGCCCGTAGCAGCCACGTAAAACTTGCACAACAAAGTAGAGGACGTCTAACTTGTTTTTGCAGGGCATGTTGTGATGTGAAATGGTCAAGACATGATTCTATACTTATTGTATGAGATGATCATGTTTTGTAACGGAGTTATCGGCAACTGGCAGGAGCCATATGGTTGTCACTTTATTGTATGCAATGCAATCGCCCTGTAATTGCTTTACTTTATCACTAAGCGGTAGCGATAGTCGTAGAAGAAATAGTTGGCGAGACGACAACGATGCTACGATGGAGATCAAGGTGTCGCGCTGGTGACAATGGTGATCATGACGGTGCTTTGGAGATGGAGATCAAAGGCACAAGATGATGATGGCCATATCATATCACTTAAATTGATTGCATGTGATGTTTATCCTTTATGCATCTTATTTTGCTTTGTTTGATAGTAGCATTATAAGATGATCTCTCACTAAATTTCAAGGTAAAAGTGTTCTCCCTGAGTATGCACCGTTGCCAAAGTTCGTCATGCCGAGACACCACGTGATAATTGAGTGTGATAAGGTCAACGTTCATCTACAACGGGTGTAAGACAGTTTTGCACACGCAGAATACTCAGGTTAAACTTGAGGAGCCTAGCATATGCAGATATGGCCTCAGAACACTGGAGACCAAAAGGTCTAGCGTGAATCATATAGTAGATATGTTCACCATTGAAAACTACTCCATCTCATGTGATGATCGGACATGGTTTAGTTGATTTGGATCACGTGAACATTTAGATGACTAGAGGGATGTCTATCTAAGTGGGAGTTCTTAAGTAATTTGATTAACTGAACTTAAATTTATCATGAACTTAGCCCTGATAGTATTTGCATATCTATGTTGTAGATCAATAGCTCGCACATAGCTTCCTCGTTTATTTTCAGATAAGATAGTGATTGACAGAATTCTCTAATCACTATCACCAAGTTACTATAACATTGTGATGAACTATAATATGCAAGGGATAACGGAAATGATTCCCAAGCTCTTCGTGACATGGAAATCGACGAAGGTAGAAATCAAGAAAAGCATCACGTGTTGATGGTTGACAAGACCACTAGTTTCAAGAAAAGGGCAAATGGAAGAAATGGAACTTCAAGAAGAACGGCAAGCAAGTTGCTGCTCAAGTGAAGAAGCCCAAGTCTAGACCTAAGCCTAAGACTAAGTGCTTCTACTGCAAAGGGACTTGTCACTAGAAGCAAAATTGCCCCACGTATTTGGCGAATAAGAAGGATGGCAAAGTGAACAAAGGTATATTTGATATACATGTTATTGATGTGTGCTTTACTAGTGTTTATAGCAACCCCTCAGTATTTGATACTAGTTCAGTTGCTAAGATTAGTAACTCGAAACGGGAGTTGCAGAATGAACAGAGACTACTTAAGGGTGAAGTGATGATGTGTGTTGGAAGTGGTTCCAAAATTGATATGGTCATCATCGCACACTCCCTATACTTTTGGGATTAGTGTCGAACCTAAAATAAATGTTATTTGGTGTTTGCATTAAGCATGAATATGATTGGATCATGTTTATTGCAATACGGTTATTCATTTAAGTCAAAGAATAATTGTTGTTCTATTTACATGAATAAAACCTTCTATGGTCATACACTCAATATAAATGGTTTATTGAATCTCGATCATAGTGATACACATATTCATAATATTGAAGCCAAAAGATGCAAAGTTAATAATGATAGTGCAACTTATATGTGGCACTGCCGTTTAGGTCATATTTGTGTAAAGCGCATGAAGAAACTCCATGCTAATGGGATTTGGAATCACTTGATGCTTGCGAACCATGCCTCATGGGCAAGATGACTAAGACTCCGTTCTCCGGAACAATGGAGCGAGCAACTGACTTATTGGAAATAATACATACTGATGTATGCGGTCCAATGAGTGTTGAGGATCGCGGCGGGTATCGTTATTTTCTGACCTTCACTGATGATTTGAGCAGATATGGGTATATCTACTTGATGAAACATAAGTCTGAAACATTTGAAAAGTTCAAAAAAAATTCAGAGTGAAGTGGAAAATCATCGTAACAAGAAAATAAAGTTTCTGCGATGTGATCATGGAGGAGAATATTTGAGTTATGAGTTTGGTCTTCATTTGAAACAATGTGGAATAGTTTCGCAACTCACGCCACCTGGAACACCACAGCGTAATGGTGTGTCCGAACATCATAACCGTACTTTATTAGATATGGTGCGATCTATGATGTTTCTTACCGATTTATCACTATCATGTTGGGGTTATGCATTAGAGACAGCTGCATTCACGTTAAATAGGGCACCATCTAAATCCGTTGAGACGACACCATATGAGCTGTGGTTTGGCTAGAAACCTAAGCTGTCGTTTCTTGAAGTTTGGGGTTGCGATGCTTATCTGAAAAAGTTTCAACCTGATAAGCTCGAACCCAAATCAGAGAAATGTGTCTTCATAGAATACCCAAAGGAAACTGTTGGGTACACCTTCTATCACAGATACAAAGGCAAGATCTTTGTTGCTAAAAGTGGATCCTTTCTAGAGAAAGAGTTTCTCTCGAAAGAAGTGAGTGGTAGGAATGTAGAACTTGATGAGGTAATTGAACCTTCTCCCGAATTGTAAAGTAGTTCTTCACAGAAATTAGTTCTAGTGATCTCTACACCAATTAGTGAGTAAGCTAATCATGAAACTTCAGATCAAGTTACTACCGAACCTCGTAGGACAACCAGAGTATGGTCCGCACCAGAGTGGTACGACAATCCTTTCTGGAAATCATGTTACTAGACCATGATGAACCTACGAACTATGAGGAAGCGATGATGAGCCCATATTCCGCAAATGGCTTGAGGCCATGAAATCTAAGATATATCCATGTATGAGAACAAAGTATGGACTTTGATTGACTTGCCCAATGATCGGTGAGTCATTAAGAATAAATGGATCTTCAAGAGGAAGACGGACGCTGATAGTAGTGTCAGTATCTACAAAGCTTGAATTGTCGCAAAATGTTTTCGACAAGTTGAAGGTGTTGACTAAGGTGAGATTTTCTCACTCGTATCGATGCTTAAAAGTCTGTCTGAATCATGTTAGCAGTTGCCGCATTTTATAAAATCTGGCAAATGGTTGTCAAAACTGTATTCCTTCATGGATTTCTTAATAGAAGAGTTGTATATGGTGCAACCAAAAGGTTTTGTCGATCCTAAAGGTGCTAACAAAGTGAGCCAGATCCAGCGATCCATCTATGGACTAGTGCAAGCATCTTGAAGTTGGAATATATGCTTTGATAAAGTGATCAAGGCATATGGTTTTATACAGACTTGCGGTGAAGCCTGTATTTACAAGAAAGTGAGTGGGAGCACTACAACATTTCTGATAAGTATATGTGAATGACATATTGTTGATCGGAAATAATGTAGAATTTTCTGGAAAGCATAAAGGAGTGTTTGAAAAGAGTTTTTTTTAAAGAAAGACCTCGATGAAGATGCTTACACATTGAGCATCAAGATCTATAGAGATAGATCAAGACACTTGATAAGTTTTTTCAATGAGACATACCTTGACAAGATTTTGAAGTAGTTCAAAATGGAACAGTCAAAGAAGGAGTTCTTGCCTGTGTTGCAAGGTGTGAAGTTGAGTAGAGACTCAAAACCCGATCACGACAGAAAATAGAAAGAGAATTAAAAGTCATTGCCCATGCCTCAGAGTCATAGGTTCTATAAAGTATGCTATGCTGTTTACCAATCCTATTGTATACCTTAGCATGATTCTGGCAAGGGAGTAAAATAGTGATCTAGGAGTAGATCACTGGACAACGGTCAAAATTATCCTTAGAGGACTAAGGAAATATTTCTCGGTTATGGAGGTGCTAAAAGAGTTCGTCGTAGAATTACATAGATGCAAGCTTTTTCATCGATCTAGATGACTCTAAGTCTCGATCTGGATACATATTGAAAGTGGGAGCAATTAGCTAGAGTATCTCTATGCAGAGCTTTGTAGACATAGAAATTTGCGAAATATATACATATTTGAATGTTGCAGACCCGTAGACTAAATTTCTCTCACAAGCAAAACATGATCACTCTTTGGGTGTTAATCACATAGTGATGTGAACTAGATTATTGACTCTAATAAACCCTTTGGGTGTTAGTCACATGGAGATGTGAACTAATCACATAAAGATGTGAACTATTGGTGTTAAATCACATGACGATGTGAACTAGATTATTGACTCTAGTGCAAGTGGGAGACTGAAGGAAATATGCCCTAGAGGCAATAATAAAGATATTATTTATTTCCTTATTTCATGATAAATGTTTGTTATTCATGATAGAATTGTATTAACTGGAAACATGATACATGTGTGAATACATAAACAAACAGAGTGTCACTAGTATGCCTCTACTTGACTAGCTCGTTGATCAACGATGGTTATGTTTCCAAACCATAGACATGAGTTGTCATTTGATTAATGGGATCACATCATTAGGAGAATGATGTGATTGACTTGACCCATTCCGTTAGCTTAGCACTTGATCATTTTAGTTTACTGCTATTGCTTTCTTCATGACTTATACATGTTCCCATGACTATGAGATTATGCAACTCCCGATTACTGGAGGAACACTTTGTGTGCTACCAAACGTCACAACGTAACTGGGTGATTATAAAGGTGGTCTACAGGTGTGTCCGATGGTACTTGTTGAGTTGGCATAGATCGAGATTAGGATTTGTCACTCCGATTGTCGAAGAGGTATCTCTGGGCCCTCTTGGTAATGCACATCACTATAAGCATTGCAAGCAATGCAACTAATGAGTTAGTTGTGGGATAGTGCATTATGGAACGAGTAAAGAGACTTGCCGGTAACGAGATTAAACTAGGTATTGGGATACCGATGATTGAATCTCGGGCAAGTAACATACTGATGACAAAGGGAACAACGTATGTTGTTATGCGGTTGTGATGTCCTGGCTTATTAGGGATGATAGACTACTCATATCAATAAGGAATTCCTTCTTTTCCGGGAGCCCATTCGGACAGAACTCCAAAGTTAAGTGTGCTCAGCTTGGAGTAGTGTCAGGATGGGTGACCGACCTTGAAGTTGCTCCCGGGTGCGCATGAGTGAGGACAAAGTGCACAGAAAAGACTAGTATTGATATGTGGGGCCAGTCTAGATCCCGCCAGGAGGGTCGCCTTCCTCAAGGCTTCGGGCATTAACCTTGCGGCTATGGTAGCGGCGCAAGGCTTGCTGGTAGCGTGCTGCTCTCATAGCCGCCCGAAGATGATCTTCCTCAAGGAGCGTTGCGTCATCTTGCCGCAATTGCTCTTGCTCAACCTCGTCGTAAGCGAGCACTCGAGGTGACCCGTATATGAGTTCCGTGGGGAGAACTGCTTGTGCCCTGTATACTAGGGCAAAGGGTGTCTGGTCGGTGGCTCGATTTGGCGTCGTTCTAATCGACCCAAGAACCTCCGGCAACTCACCAATCCAGCGCTTTTCGCTCTTGTCCACCCTGTCAAAAGTCTTTGTCCTCAGGCCTCGCAACACTTCAGCATTTGACCTCTCCGCCTGGCCGTTGCTCCGTGGGTGCGCCACGGAAGCAAAAAAAAACCCTGCTACCGAGGTCTTGGGTGTATTACATGAAGGTGTGGCTTGTGAACTGCGTCCCGTTGTCGGTGATGACTCTTTTTGGCACACCAAAACGGCACACTAGCCCCTTGAAGAACTTGGCGGCCGACTGTGCTGTCACCTTCCTCACTGCTTCCACCTCTGGCCACTTTGTGAACTTGTCGATCGCAACATACAAGTACTCAAAGCCCCCGACAGCGCGAGGGAAAGGGCCCAGGATGTTGAGCCCCCAGACCAAGAATGGCCAGGAAAGAGGAATTGTTTGAAGAGTTTGAGCTGGTTGATGAAGCTTCTTTGAATTGAACTGACACGCTTCCACTTGGTTACTAGTGCCATTGCATCCTGGAGGGCAATGGGCCAGAAGAAACCTTGCCGGAATGCCTTGCCGGCAAGGTCCCTCGACCCTATGTGGGAGCCACATATGCCTCCGTGTATCTCCGCCAACAGCTCCAGTCCTTCCTCCCGGGTAATGCACTTCAATTTCACACCGTTCGTTCTCTTCCTGTACAGGACGTCATCGACGAACTGATACATGGTAGACCGACAGGCTACTTTCTCTGCTTCTTCCTAGGGCTCGACGACAAGGACCAAAGGCATTTCTTCTACCATGGGAGCCGTCTCTACGGCCAGGGATTGACGGCCCGTCGGAATCAGTCGCTCCTTGGCAGGTTCAGAATCCGCGGCAACACCCTTGCTGGCGGCCCCTAGGGGCCCAGTGGGAAAGTACTTGCCGGGGCCTGATTTCCTCCGTTTGTTCTGCTCCGTTGATGGTTCGACGTATGGTTGGGTTAACCGAAGCAAAAAAGTACCTGGTTCCACAAGTAGCTTGAATGCAGCATGCTTTGACAGGTAATCAACGATGTCGTTCTCCGCTCGGGGAACGTGCTCTGCTTGTATACCGTCAAAGCGCTCCTCCAACTTCCTCACCTCATCTACGTAGGCCTCTATCAACGGGCTCTGATAATCTTTGTTAACTTTTCTGACGACAAGCTGTGAATCACCCGTGACGATGAGCTTCTTGATCCCCAGGTCTGCCCTGATCCTGAGGCCGGCAAGCAACCCCTCATACTCAGCAGTGTTGTTGGTGGACATCTCCCTGGGAAAGTGCATCTGGATTACATACTTGAGGTGCTCTCTGGTGGGTGCGACGAGAAGCACACCAGTACCGGCGCCTTGCAGTGAGAAAGCCCCATCAAAGTACATGATCCAGTTGCGACTTGCTTCCTTGCCGGGGAGGGTGGTCTCCTGGATTTCCTCGTCAGGCGTTCAGGTCCATTCTGCAATGAACTCTGCCAAGACTCTGCTGTGGATTGTCGAAGTACTTTCAGACTTCAAACCAAAGCTCGAAAGCTCCAAGGCCCTCTCCACAATCCTTCCAGTTACGTCTGGGTTGTGCAGTATCCGTTGTAACGGGAGACGGGTGACGACGGTGATTTCATGTGCTTGGAAGTAGTGACGCAGCTTCCTCGAGGCCATAAGGAGGCCGAAGAGCAATTTCTGCACACCAAAGTACCTCGACCTAGCCCCCTGCAGGAGGGAGCTGACAAAGTAAACCAGGTGCTGCATCATCTTCTTCTTTTGCACCACCTCATTTGATGGCACGGGGCCTGTCCAGATGGCATCAGACTCCGCCGAGGGCCTTTCCTTGCCGGCATCGGCCACTGCAGGGGGAATCTCTGGCTTGCCATCTGCCAGTCCCGCCATTGCCACTGCCTCTTTACCGACCTCCCTCTACGCCACTAGCGCAGCACTGACCACTTGATTCATCGCTGCCAGATATAGCAGCAATGGCTCGTGTGGCTTATGCGCAACCAATATTGGTGTAGAGGAAAGGTATTTCTTCATATCCTGCAGTGCTGCCTCGACCTCTGGGGTCCACTCCATTGGGCCTGCCTTCTTCAAGATCTTGAAAAAGGGAAGGGCACGCTCAGTGGACTTGGAAATGAATCTGCTCATGGCGGTAACGTAGCCAGTGAGCCGACGCACATCCTTGATCCGCTTGGGTGCCTCAATCTGCTCGATAGCCTTGATCTTGTCTGGGTTTGCCTCAATCCCACGATGCGACACAAAGAACCCGAGAAGTTTGCCGGACGAAACGCCGAAGACACACTTCTCAGGGTTCATCTTGAGGTTGATCTTGCGTAGGTTGGCAAACGTCTCTTCTAAGTCTTGTACAAGGGTTGCCTTGTCCTTGGTTTTGACCACTATGTCATCCATATAAGCTTCCATATTTCTATGTAGCTAGGGCTCAAAACCAATTTGGACCGCCCTTGCAAATGTCGAGCCAACACTCTTCAACCCAAAAGGCATCCGTAAAAAGCAATACGTGCCACATGGGGTGATGAATGCTGTCTTCTCTTCGTCTTCCTTTGCCATGAAGATCTGGTGGTAGCCCGAGTAGGCGTCGAGGAATGATAACAGATCACACCCGGTCATGGAGTCAACAATCTGGTCAATTCCGGCAACAGGAAGGGGTCCTTAGGACAAGCCTTATTGATATTTGTGTAATCAATACACAACCTCCACTTCCCGTTCGCCTTGTGCACCACCACCATATTGGCCAACCATGTTGGATGGAGCACTCCTCTCACCAAGCCTGCCGCTTCCAACTTCCTAATCTCCTCTGTGATGAATTTCTGCCGTTCCGAAGCTTGCTTCCTGACCTTATGCCTGATAGGTCGCGCATGGGGACAGACGGCAAGATGGTGCTCAATCACTTCCCTGGGAACACCGGGGATGTCGGATGCTTGCCATGCAAACACATCGACATTCGCCCACAGGAAAGTGACGAGCGCACTTTCCTATTTGTTGTCGAGGGTGGAGCCTATGGTGAAAGCCCCTCCCGTGCCATCCTCCTCGATGGACACCCTCTTGGTCTCTGGTGGTGCAGCTCTTGATTTCTTGCTCTTGCCGGTGGAGTTCTCTGGCACGTCCTCGATGGTAGCACAACACTCCGAAGAGGTGTGCTTGTCGGAGTGGGTGCCAGAGGTCTTGCCGGTCTTCTTCTTCCCTCCCGGGGCTTCAGTGGCAGGAGCAAGGGCCTTGGAGGCAGCTGCTGCAACTGCTTCTCGGTAGAGTTGGTCAGCGCAGATCAACGCCTCCTTCTTATCAGAGGGGAGAGTGATGATGGTCATCGGTCCATGCATCTTCAGCGTGTTGTAGGCGTAGTGTGATGCCGCCATGAACTCGGCTAGTGCCGGCGGCCGAGGATCCCGTTGTAGGGCAAGGGGATCTCGGCTACATCGAAGACAATCCTCTCCGTCCTGTAGTTCAACTCGCCTCCAAACGTCACAGGCAATGTCACCTTCCCCTTCGGTTGGCTCCTTCCTGGTTTGACCCCTTGAAACATGCTCGTTTCCTCGAGGTCTCCATCAGGAATTTGCAGCCTTTTGATCACAATGGGTGAGATCAAGTTCAGACCGGCCCCTCCATCAACCAGCATCTTGATCACCTTGAGGTTGCATATCGTTGGTGAGACCAACAACGGCAAACACCAAACAACAGTTGTGCGGTCAGGGTGGTCCTTGGCATCAAAGATGAGGGGCATGCTGGACCACTTCAGTGGCTTTTGAGCGTCGAACGAGGGCTCCGCTGCTGTGATATCACACGTCCACCGTTTGAGCCGGCGGTGAGAAGTATGCAGCGAGGCGCCACCATCGATGCACATGGCCTCCGTAGCCTTCTGGAACTCATGCTCGCCGGACTCGTCGTCCTCATCATGATCATCGTCTTCTTCTTGTCGCGGCCCCGAGCGGGCCTCTCTTGCTAGTTATCCTTGCCGCAGCGACCTCCTTGGCCGCCACGCTTCTTGTCGGATATTTCAGCGCCATCTTGGCCCTTCTCCTTGTCCCGCCTCTCATACTCGGCTTTTTTCTTTTCAGCAAGCAGCTCGACTTGTCGGCAGTTCTGGAGGTCGTGGCCTTTAGTGTGGTGGATCTTGCAATACTGCTTGTCGGAGCCCCCTGGCTTGTCGGCAGCCGCCAAGGCCCATCAAGCGGCGCACCCGGCAATCTCCTTGCCGGGGTTGTCTGCCTTGGCCTTCTTGGAGGCGTCGGTGTCGTCGGATCCCTTGACGGGAAGGATGGTCTTGCCCTTGCGTTTCCTGTTGCGACACTGACCCTTCTTCGTCGCGGCGGCGGTGTCTTCGTCGGTAGAGTCGATTTCCGTGCCGGCGTCTTCGCCGGGGTACTTCCTACCCTCTTCTGCCAGAGCGCATCTATCGGCCAGTACGTAAAGTTCGGCCACATCCTTGACCTTGTTCATTGCCATCTCTTCACACATCTTGCGGTTGCGCACATTTTGATGGAATGCACTAATCATGGCGGTAGGTTGAACATCTGGGATGTTGCATTGCACTCGGCCGAACCTCTGTATGTACTTGTGTAGGTTTTCACCTTCCTTCTGGGGAATGATATGCAAATCACTCGCCTGGCCATGAGCTTGGTGGCCTCTAGTGAAGGCACCAACAAACTCATGACATAGGTCCGACTAAGAAGAAATGGAATCCGCCGGCAAGTGCATCAACCAAGACATGACATTGGGTTTCAGGGCCAACAGGAAGTAATTGGCAAGCACCTTATCGTCGCGAGCCCCAGCGGCTTGCATCGCGATGGTGTAGACGCCGAGGAACTCCGACGTGTGAGTCTTGCCATTGTACTTCTCGCAGACATCGGGCTTGAACATGCGGTGGGACGGCCACTGGAACTGCCACAGCTCACGGGTAAAGGCGGGGCAACCCACCTCGTAAGGTAGGCCGCCGGAGCCTCCCGATGCTGGGTGGTCCATGGCGGGCCCCACTCGCCTATCCGACTGGTGGCGTGTATCGCGCTGGTGCTCGATGGTGGTTTGAGCATCTTCATGGGCTCGCTCCCGAAGAACCTGACGTTGCTCGCGGTGGGTCTGTTGGTCGGACAACGCTATGGAAATATTATCACAAGCGTCATCACGATGGACCGACACCCGCATGGGCTGGCGTGGAGGAGGAGAGTGCACCATGGCCGCGGCGCCTCCGGCCCCTCCACCGCTGGAGTGGAGTGGTTTAATGGAGCGCCGGCCTGAGGGCCCCATCGGCCGAGGCTCATCTTTGTTGGCGATGTCGAGGAGGCTTCGAATAGTGGCTCTAAACTCATCGAGCTTCTCTGTACCAGGAGGGAAGTCGAGGAGCAGCTGCGCGCGCCAAAGATTCTGCTGGCGTGGGTGGCGGCGAAAGCTGCATGGACTGTGGCACGCTTCGACTTCTAACCATGTTAGAAGGAGATCTGTCACGGCCCGGCGGCTATGTGCCATTTTCGCCAGCACTTCGGCGGGCATGCTGGCCTCCTTCATCCCGCAAATGACACACATGACTATTCTGACGGTGATGTCCAGGGTCACCGGCGTGGTGCCGCTGCTCATCGTGCAGAACCTGGGAAGGGCGTGCTGTGGGCGCCGGGCTGGGTGTCTTGGAGGTTGCCGCGCCGCCCGTGGGTGGCACAGCGACGCCCCCGAAGGGTCCCGCGCCGCCTGCGGGGGGGGGGGCAGCTCCATCTCTAGAGTTTGCGGTGTGCGGGTCGTCTTGCGCATGAACGACGCCGCTCGCAAGGCTCTGACTGCCAGAGCGATGTTGGTGCTTGCGGGCCGCGCCTCGGGTTCTGTCCACGACTGGCCCGCTGCTCGCCTGCACCGGTACGGGTCGTCCGGCTCCCGACGAACCGACCATCGTGGCCGCCTTCTTCTTGGGAGCCATGACGATGAAGAACCGCTAGGCTAACTGCCAGACCGGATTTTCACAACGGCGCCCCCCTACCTGGCGCGCGAGAGATGTCGGTGGGAACGACACCTATGGGGTCACTGGGATCCATTCTATGGTTGGCAAGCACGAGGTTGTGCAAAGAGCGGGCCTGACAGGAAGCACACAGATCGTTTACACAGGTTCGGGCCATGAAGATGTGTAATACCCTAGTCCTACTTTGGTGGATGTATTTGAGTGTGTTCTTGTGTTCTTGAGCTAGCTACGGGGTGCAACTTGCCCAAAAAAAGGCGAATCCCCCTCCTGGTCGCCTCGGGCCTCCTTTTATAGGAAAAAGGGGTCGCCATAGTGGCACATAGGAGGTGGAAAGGTCTATAGTCGATGAGCCTATCCTCTAGGACCGCCGTACAAACACATTTAATGCGCTGTCGACGTGCCCCCTTGCTTTATCGGGGGCGTCAGGGAAGCACGTCCCAGCCGTCGCCGCCTCTCCTGGCCTCGACATGCATCCGAGCTGACGAGGCATCGCGGTGCCACGTTGGCTAGCTGCTGGGTTGGCGCGGTGGAGGAGCCTTCATGAAGGGTCGCATGCCGCCACACAGGTGCTTGCTGAGTCGGTGTAGAGGCCGCCCGTCGCCACGTAGGTGCCTGCCCAGCTGGATGAGCTAGCAGCTGCTTGGGGACAGTGGTGGAGTCTTGGCTGGCGTGGGCCTGACGGTGGCCTTGCTGATGCCCTCGACAAGGGTCTTGCCGGGGGCCCGACAAGGGTATCGCTATGGCGTTGCAGTCGTCCCCGACAAGGGTCTTGCCAGGGGTCTCATGGATTTCCTCGGCTATGATCCCGCCGAGGGTCGCCGTCTTCTGGTCCTCATCTGGTCTCACATGTTTATGATCTTGACAAAGATTTGCATGCCACCACAGAGGCGCCTCCCGAGCCTTGGTTCAAATGTAGTTGGTTGGGTTGGAGCCTGTGGGTTCAACGGTGGCTTGCTCCGCTGGCATCGGGCAAGTTGCCCCGGCAAGGCTCTTGCCGGGGATGTGGAGGCTGCCACAACAAGGATCTTGCCGAGGGAGTTCACCTCGCCCTCTTGCTCTCCTGCGCTTCTGGTCTTGGCGGTGCCTTGGTTGTCTCATGCTTCGGCTTCTCTCCGGCTTCCCTCCTCTTCCCTGCTAAGTGTGGCCATGGCGCGCGTCTCTGACTGCCCGTGCACAAGTAAAGGGGTCAAAAGAAGAGCCCCTACTTTTGTACACTGACAAGAAGGAAATGACAAGTGATTTTCAGTAAGGTATTCTCTACAAGCACTGAAATTATCGGTGACATATAGTTTTGTGATTAGATAAAGAGTAATAGGTAACAAGTAAATAAAGTAAATAAGGTGCAGCAAGGCACCCCAATACTTTTTGTAGCAAAGGACAAGCTTGGATGAACTCTTATATAAAGCAAAGTGCTCCCGAGGACACATGGGAATTGTTGTCAAGCTAGTTTTCATCATGCTCACATGATTCACGTTCGTTACTTTGATAATTTGATATGTGGGTGGACCGGTGGTTGGGTGCTTCCCTTCCTTGGACAAGCCTCCCACTTATGATTAATCCCTCTCTCAAGCATCCACAACTACAAAAGAAGAATTAAGGCAAACCTAACCATATCATGAAACTTATGGATCCAAATCAGCCCCTTACGAAGCAATGCATAAACTAGGGTTTAAGCTTATGTCACTCTAGCAACCCATCATTTACTTATTACTTTGCAATGCCTTCCCCTGGGCCCAAATAATGGTGAAGTGTCATGTAGTCGACTTTCACATAACACCACCAGAGGAAAGACAACATACATCACATCAAAATATCGAACGAATACCAAATTCGCATGATTAATTATAACAAGACTTCTCCCATGTCCTCAGGAACAAATGTAACTACTCATGAAGAATATTCATAATCAAAATCATAGGAGTATTAATTATCATTAAGGATCTGAAAATAAAATCTTCCACCGAATAAACCAACTAGCATTAACTACAAGGAGTAATAAACACTACTAGCAACCCACAGGTACCAATCTAAGGTTTTGGGACCAAGATCGAATACAAGAGATGAACTAGGATATGAGAGGAGATGGTGCTGGTGAAGATGTTGATGGATATTGACTCCCTCTCGATGAGAGGACTGATGGCGACGACTTCCCCCTCCCGGAGGGATGTTTCCCTGGCAGAACAACTCTGCCAGAGCCCTATATTGGTTCTGCCCAGGTTCTGCCTCGAGACGGCGGAGCTTCATCCTGAAAGATTCCTCTTGATTTTTTCTAGGGTGAAAGACACCATATAGCCAAAGATGGGCACCAGAGGCCTGCCAGGGGGCCCACAAGGTCGGGGGGCGCGCCCAGGTGGGTAGGGCCTATTCTCTAACCTTGTGGCTGGCTGGTGGCCCCCTCTGGTACTTTCTTCACCCAATATTTTTTTATTCCAAAAACATGCTTCGTGAAGTTTTAGGACTTTTGGAGTTGTGCAGAACAGGTCTCTAATATTTGCTCCTTTTCCAGCCCAGAATTCTAGTTCCCGGCATTCCCCCTCTTCATGTAAACCTTGTAAAATAAGAGAGAATAGGCATAAGTATTGTGATATGATGTGTACTAATAGCCCATAATGCATCAAATATCAATACAAAACCTGATGCAAAATGGACGTATCACTATCGTGCATACTGCTTGCTCTTGTATCACTGTATTTACTTATACAAACTTATTTTTAAATTGAAGGATCCAATCAAAAAAACAATGGCACAACAGGTATGTTTAAGCATGTTTGTTTAACATGTTTGCTCTTATAAATAGCTCTGTTGATTTCAATTTCAATTGTGTAGGCAGTTGACTTCATATCATGCTCATTACTAGCATCACAACAGATCCAATAGTGTTGTTGTACATGTAGACCCATGGTACCCATCTGAAATCTTGTTGTGCCATGTAGTTTCCCACGTATTGTATTCTTTCAATGCTGCTTTGTCTTAACTGGTATGATTTGAACTAAACCTGTTATGTGTCTTCTTGTTTCTTCTTTTAGAATGCTGAGAGAATATTGGGGAAGAGTACCTTATTAAGCTATGGTAAAGGAAGTAATGCAGATAAGATTCAGGATAGTGAGACATCCTTGTTGGTCTCCAACAAAGCTGATAAAACAGTTAAGGAAAACTATCTTGAAGACAGCGAGACAACCCCAAAGTCCTGTCTTGGTGTAGTGTTTGAGTTATTGGCCACTATCGCTGGCACAAGCTATTCGAACTCACTGTCTAAATTAGTTTGGTTTCTTGAGTCTCAACTACAAACTGAAAGACGTCAATAAGTTGTCCTGCGATAAGAAACCAAAGGACTGCGGAAGTCCCTGGCTAATTCAGATGCATACTTTCTGGTGCAACAACATGCGTTGGAGGATTTTAGCACCAAATAGGAGAAAGCTAATAAGCTTGCTAAGCTTATTGCCAGCATGGTGGATAGCCATGATAACATTTCTTGAGCTCTTCTGAAGTTGTTTAAGTTATGGACTTGTTTTGCTGCCGTGTTTATTTGCAGTAGTGGCCAATTTAGATGGCCAGTGTATGTAGTATGCTGCTTTGTTCCCTATATTTGCACTAGTGGCGAACTTTGATGCCTAGTGGATGTAATATGTGTAATAGCCATAATAGCCTAGCGTTAGTTGCTTCCTTATTTATTTCCTCATTGTCTTGTTTAGTTGTTTGCTTGTAGTCACTACAGTTCTCTTTTCACATTTTTTCTAGTGGCCACAATAACCTAATTTTATAAGTTGGCCACAATAACCATG